>NW_007581448.1:0-26228 GCF_000690725.1 Stegastes partitus | reverse complement strand
ATGTTTTTTTGATGAACGGAGAGGACTTTTTTTTTTTTTTTTTTTTAAGATTATTCAATGCCAGGAGAGGAACTTTAAAATATTCATGTTCCGCAGCTCAAAAGCAGGCTGTACTTAAAGCTGTTGAGCTACTTGTCGAAAACCTTGAAAGTGTTGCGTAATGTTTTTGAGTAGCTTTTAATGTGGATTTGTTCGTGTGTCCAGCTCATCTGATGATATGTGAAACGTGTGATCATGAAATACCGATCAGTTGCTACCACAGACCGCAAACAGTAAGTCAACAACACATCCAAGCTAATAAAGTGTGCATACTTCAATACATGGATCGTCTGCACACCAACGACTCTCATGGTGGAGATAAAATACTTCATCTGTTTCACTCAGGAGACGTGATAATGATGATGATGATGTGTGTCTCCGACTTAGACATGCTCACTTTGAAAAAGACTTCCCATGTTCTTGTCGTCAAGCACCACCCAAGGAAATGTGTGTGTGTGTGTGTTCAGGAATAAAGGTTAATGCTCCTCGTGGCGCAAGTGCAAGGAACAAAAACTGTGTAATAAATTTTTATGCACATTTATCCTCGGGCACGGGGACATGTTGATGGCAGAGCGCTTGTGCATTCGGATGTGAAAAAAGCTCCACCGGCTGATGCTGAGGATAGTTTGATGTGATGTGGTATACAGAAGTCAGTGTAGCCTACCATGAAAAAATCTTTTGGACTGTGCTGAAAGGAGGAATAAACATTTAATGGATCATCCTCAGATTTTTTTCCAAAGGCTGAACACAATCTTTCCACTGTGTCTTAATGTTTCTTTCCAGCTCAATCTTTGCTATTTATTTGACAAATTCCTATAATTTGATCTAATTTTGTCTTTAAACAGTATTTGTTTTGGAAGCAAACCTCAGATATTTGTATCAGTGAGAGTATTCAAGGCTGCAAATCTGAACACTCCTGGGGGAGAAACCTCCTCTTTGCATTTTCCTGTTTTCTGTGGTGCATCTCATTTTCAATGATGTGTACTGATTTTTTTTTTTTTTGCCAAAACATGCAATTACAGAAAACCCTCAGGTCTAAAAGAAAGTTAACTGACTTTTTATCTAATGAAGTCCTTCTTAAAGAAATGTAAAGCCATGTGGGAATACAGTCCCACGAAGGCAACAAAAATGTCTACATTTACTAGTGCAGTTCTGTATCTAATAGGTAATCAACTGGATTTATAAAAGTAAACTGTCTGATGTTGACTTGTTATTGTAGAGAAATAACAAGTTTTAATTGTGACACTTACAGTGGCTTAGTTCTATTAAAATGTCCCATTAAGTGACGTCAGTATGACACAGCACCCACAATGAAACAGCAACAGCTAAACAGGATTGAGCCTTTCCTACAACTTACATGTCAAAGTATCTTCCATTAACCTCCTAACACTCACCAGCTCGAATACTGGGTGAGTGAAAATTTTGCTGGTGTATTTTGAATGAAATCAGCCCATTCAGAATTATCATTTCAAAGCACAAAGCCCCAAGATTCAAACCGTGTAAACCATTTAAAGATGACACAGCACCGGCAGCCGCTATAGTTTCTTACTCTGTCACAAGGCCACACAAAAACAGTAGTTTCTTACCGTTTATCATCGACCAATGCACATACTTGATGAATAACATGCTTTTTTTTTTCAACAAATCAAAAGAAGTAGCCACAAAACTAGAATAGTTTGCATTTCCCTTCATAGACCATTATATTGTCACAGCTAGCTTGAAAGCGTCTGTTCTTCTTTCTGCCTATTTTTCCAACCGAACATTGTGGATGATGAAAATATGTTACTGCAAAGTCAATAAATGAAACTATTTTACTGAGGAAGGTCAGTTGCTTCTTTTTTTCTTACTCCTCATCTTAAAAAATGTAAGTTTTTGTTGATATTTCGTCCCTGCAGGCAAAGGTTCAAATAAAACACAAACATACCAGTGAAAGCCTCGGACAAAGAGAGAAGAGACAAGTGTTCACAATCAAACCACTTAAATTCTATATCCATTACTGACCTTCCTCAGTTAAATAATTAGTTTTGTTTATTGAGTTTAGTCAGTGAAGGAAAACACAGCAGACAGTCATGGTTCCTACATAATGAATCCCACTGACGCTGGTGAAACATTACTTTTTTTTTTTTTGCATATTTCACTATCCAGTCCTTTAGTTTCTGACCAGATTATCTAAAATGAATGGCATTCCCATTGGCCTCCGCTGCATTATTTAGTACATCACATTTAGCATGTGATTCCCTAAGCACAGCCTCACAGAGCCACTGGCATCGCTGTATACTCTTAGTCTTCATATTGAGTTTACAAATGTATTGTATCTCATAAGCTAGATTAATACCAGTGATGCTTCCAATGAAGAGCTGATGACAAAATATCAGTAAGTTCAATAAATGGACAATTCAAGTGCAAATTGAATCATTGCTCTGAATGCAAGCAGCTTTCAGTTTCACTCACATTAGCAAGTCATGTATGGAAAACGTCGGCGAGACACCGCCCCCCCCCCCCAAAGAAGGCAGATGATGCGAAAGCAATCACTTCACTTCCGATTCAACTCGCATCTCTCTTTTTTTTTTTTTTTAATTAAGCAGATCAATATTGTTTCCTGTGCTCCAATGAGTGTGCATAAGACTTTAATTTTAGACTTCATCCTGCCGTTCGCCGTCAAGTCTTTTTTCTCAGCAACTGACTAGATTTTAAATGGAGTAATCAGCCTCAGTGTGGAATATTATCTACCTACATATGAACCCACTAAACCCGCCGGGGCCTTGCCAGACTACAGGCGATGTAAACAGGTCGATTTATTTTGTTCATACTGCTCATATTTTGCTCCTTACTGATGATTCATAGCAGTTATTTTCTGCCTTTCCAACACACGCAAAATAACAACCGTCAGCAGTTAAACGTGGTCGTAAGCATATCGAATTCTTCGCTGTTGCTGTTGTGCCTAAACAGACGGAGTGTGTGCGTATACCTCAGCTCGTGTTTGATTCATAGACTGCTTATTTCTTTTAACTCAAGCTTGATATAAATGCTGAGCCCAAACATGTGATTATTCCTCAATCGCTTCCAAGACGGGTGCATCCGTAATATGCTGTAAATCAGAATCCACCTATAAGTGTTTTGAATATGGTTCTCATTTTATCCATTCAGCCTGACCACAATCCACTCTCCCGTGTGAATATATATTGAACACTTAACACATCTCTTTTTTTGTGTGTGTGTTGAAGAATCTGAGAGTCATTATCTGTGGGTCAGACTGAATCTGCCCAGTTGCGATAAGTGGGAGGGAGGTATCAAACGTAGCGAGAACGGTGTGAGATGGAAGTCTGATGTGTGAGGTCGTGTTGGTGGTGGGTGTGTATGCGCTTCCGTGTGTGCGCAGTGTGTGTGTCGGCCTTTCTGATTGAGTGGATGACACGTGAAATAGAGGTCAGTGAAGGAAACCCTTTACCTTCGACGGATTTAAAGAAATGTGTAAATGTGTCCCATGTGCGGGTGGGTTTATGCCAATGCGGCACAGGTCTGCTCATTTGAATTCTGATGATCTGCATTGAATCAGTGAATGTCTTCTGTTGTTATATCAGATGGCCAAACAGCACGTATGCCATAATTATTCCAAATTTGACTCGATGAAAATTTCCGAAAACACAGACTCAATTGGAATAAATTTGCTATTTTTCCCAGAGACAACACTTGTCCTACTGTTGATTTCACTCTGCAATCTGGGACATGCTTCCACTGTCTTGTGTGAGCATGTGGTTTTTACTCTGTACGACTACAGCTGTGCTCCGGTTCTCACAACACCATCCCGATTCTGTTTTTTTTTTTTTTTAAAGAAAAAACTGTTTTGTAACTCTGTTGTGCTTTTTCAAAAATGCTCTCTCGGCAGCAGTGAAGCTCTGCAGTTGGAAATATCTTTTGGGATTGAGGTGGATCCACAGATGATATATCAATTACAGGATAGACTGTAGGAGAGCACAGTACATGAGGCCCTTCTGACTCTTATGCAGCACATCTGAATCAAAAAATTCTTCACATTCCCCACCGCTTTCACCGACAGACTGTGGAGAATTCTAATTACTGACCCTCTACAGGTTGGCAGAGTCACACTACTTAGCGTGGACACCCTGAAGGACTCTGCACAGGGGCAGATTATTCATTTAAAGTCTTCCTTTCACTCTGTTTGATGAGCTGATGCAGCTACATGTACAAAGGAATGCTTCGAGTGTTCATACTGCCAACCAGCAGAACAAAGCTTTCTGCTACAGTCGGTGTCTTTATCCTGTAGTCTGGACTAAACACCTTCGACATTTTATTTCTGCATTACCAGCATACGCCGATCAGCCACAACATTATAACCGCTGACAGGTGAAATTAATAACATTGATCATCTCGGTGCAGCGCAATTAGTCTGACTCACTGGATGCAGGCTGCACGTATCAGCCTGGCATTGGATGCTAATTTCAGGCAGATGGGAAACAACTTCTGAGCAACAAATTATACACTGAAGTTGGCAAGTTAATGACTAGGGTTAGTTTCTCCTCAGATCTCTACGTGCAGGTTAAATTGGGACAGCAATCCTAATACTAATATTTACAATTTACTACGATTTACTTCTCTTGAAAGCATAACTTTGTTTTCCAGGCAATAGATTATAAATGTTGTAGATAAAAAACCTCTGTCTCTTGTCACAAACCTTTGCTTAATCATCAATGACAGGACTAAATGACTCTTACATTTAGCTTATCTCTCTATTAGTTCTCATTTAACTACAGTTTCAGACTCCAGCACTCCGATGCCCAATGCTGTTTAGTTTTTTGACGAAAGTCTAAAGAAGGAAAGGCACGCACATCCCCGAGGCCCACTGGGTTGGGTGCTGGATCACAAAATGTCAAAAATGAGAAAAGAAGAACGATCCGCACACCAAAAACAGGCTCCCTTATACAATTTATTGGCGTTTCGAGCAAAATGCTCTTCCTCAGATTGCTAGTCATTAGACTGAGGCTGCCATCTTAAGTACCCATAGTGCACAGCATTCATCACGTGGTACATTGGCAGGTAAACAGTACTTTGTAATGTATGCAATCATGTATACAAAAATAGTTTTACAAAAAATGAATGAATAAACATATGTGAGAAAAAATATAAAGAGTCAGATATACATATAGAGCTACCATATCCCACCGCACAACAGTCAGGAGATACAGTATATGAAGTAGGTTATTGCAGCTCCATATGAATATGATCAAGTACATAACATGTTGCATACAGGCGCCACTTGTAGGTAGTACAGTATGATGGCCCTTTGCCTGAGTCCGATTTTGGAGTACTTATCTATTTGAGGTACACATACTTTGTTAATAGTGTATATAATATGTCTAGGGGTATATGTATGTGTATGTGTATGGTGATATATTGTGGCTGTCGTCAAGTGTGATAGATATGGTATGTATGCAACATGTTTTGTACTTGATCATATTCATATGGAGCTGCAATAACCTACTTCATATACTGTATCTCCTAGTTTTTTGACAAAGCCATCATCATTCAGAGTTGATTTTACACCTCAGTATCTTTTAACTGTGGCGGCAGCATGTGCCAGTGACACTAACTTGACCAATGTTTCATATATTTCTGCAAGAACACACACTGCGAGCAAATCCGTGGTTTCGTTGAGTCCAGTGAGCTCCTCCAGAGCTAATATAAAGACCGACTTCACCTGTTGAGCGCTGATTATCAAATTATGATTCTTTTATCAGTAAAAGTCTTATCACCAAGTCAACAGACATATTTTATTGGTTTTTGGGGTGTTTTCTTTTGCAGGAAATTAACAATTATAATGATAAAGTTTTCATCTATGCATGCACCACCTTGCACACACTACAATGAAATATTATCTTAGGTCCCGTCATCTATGGTACTCTTACTTTAACACGTACCATCCACCTAAACATTGTTGCAGACCAAGTGCACCCCCTTATTTCCACGGCACTCCTCAGCACCAGCACCCACTGCCTTCCTTTTGCAGGATAATGCACCCTATCACACCATAGAAACTGTTTATGAACAGCTCGAGGAACACAACATAGAGCCCAAGGCATCGCCCTCGTCTCCAAACTAATCCTAATCAGATTGAGCATACAATGTTAAATTTGTAAATGTCATCAAAAGATGTGAATAGAGTCTGATGCTTTATTCCATGTCTTGGGATATGTTTTTCTGCATTCTTTAAATATCTTACACTTAACAGTTAACAGTGACCATCTGTGTTGTGAGTCAATTCAAATAAGTTTGGATGTGTTTAATTAATCTAAAAACTACATTTTTATTTTTACAGCAGACAACATGTGCTGTTTTAAATACAATCACTTTTTAAATGTCATCAAAACAAATTTCATTGCTTCAATTCATTCTGTGTTCACGAAATCTAAAGATGCACATCCTGTATGTTTAAAAGTCTTTATCTCTTAATCTATTAGTGAATGCTGAATATTTTCATTGTGTTGTCCTTAGTATGTCTTTAAACTGAGCCCCTTTTTGCTCTGTTATCAGTATTATTGGTCTGTGCAGCTGCAATGACCCCATAATCCAGGAGTCATTAAAGTTTCATCCTCTTATCTCATTGAGCCTCGGTGATCAGGATATAATGCAAGCTAAGGCTAAATTCAGTCTACGTGAGCTGATAACAATCAAAAGACAAGACTAGCATCACCCTGAGATCTGGATGTTTTGCTGTGTACAAAAATAGACAACACGGTCGCACAAGGGGATGAAAAGCGTGTCCTTCGTTTTTCAAATTTTCGCAGCTCATTCATGTTTGCTTGTAGTTTGGCTGGCTGCCCCTACAGCATGGAGGTGATGATAAGCTTTGCCGTTTCAAACATCTGGCTTCAGTACAGTGGTTATTTGCTGGCCGAGGAGAGTTGCGGACTCGGGAGACGTAGGGAGAGAGAGGAAAAGTGAGGGAAGCACAGAGAGAAAGAAAGAAGAAGAAAGTAGGTGGGCATCCTCGAAGGTGTTTATTGTGTGGCCATGGCATGAAACAGCAGGAATGTAACGGGCAATTTAAGCCGTTGTTTAGCGGCAGTCTTTGTTGGGCAGCTTGTAATTATCACACCCACACTTTTTTTTTTACAAACAAAATAGCACTGCATGTTTCGAGTGAATACTGCACACACCAGCATGTGTTGTTCGGAAACCTCAATGCTTAAAATAATAGCTGAAAGGATTTACAGTACGCATGCAGCAGCTTGGTGTTACTCTTCCCATCCAGATTTGTGTATTCTATAGTGGCAAAGATTGTAGCAGGTGTCTTGCTCCAACTTATTCATTAGTATGCCCCTTCAGAAACTAAGTGTGCACGAGAAAAGTAAAACAGTTGACTTTTAAATTAAACTTGCGTTGTTGTGCAGATTCCGAGCATTTGACTGTAACAGGCACTCCAACTTCCACTCTTTTTTTTTTGTCTCTGTCTTACTTTCCCCCAAGGGTAACCTCATCAACCTCCTATGAAAAATAATTTAATGGATTTTGCAATGCGAAGTGCTGAGGCCTTTTTAGATTTTTCATAATTAGAAGGAGATCAAATGGGCTAAATGTGCCCCGATGTGCTGCACGCTCACACTTCAGCCTGATGCAGAGAAGTCATAAGTTTAATGGAACATTAGTGATGCAGAGGGCAAATCGAGGTTAAGTCCACGCCGAAGCGCCACTGTTAGAACGGGCGATGCCATCACAATGCAGTATGCGTTGTGGTGGTTGCAGTTTATTAGGTATACCCAGCTAATACTAATGAAAGTCTACACAGCAGCCATGCAATAAATCCTGCCTTCATAATGGCTGTAAATGCTCAGTTTTACTAAACATCCTTTAGAGCGGCGTCTGCTCTCTCTGAAACGATTTCCGTGTACAAAAATATTACAAGCACCCCTTATTATAATGCCACATCAGTTAATAGCACCTTAAACTACAGCCTTTGAAATGCCAGAGAGCCAAATTAGCAGCTCTCTAAAACAGGTTTAGCAAAACAGAACATTATTAAAATACAAGAAGGTATTTATTAGACTTCCTTTTTTTTTTTTTTAATAAGACCAGGCTGAGAAAATGTATTAAAAGTTACAGTCAAATCACAGAAAAAGCTGCAGTATATTCAAGAACTGGCCAAAAGGTGACAGTGACTTCTCCTGGCTTCAAAAGAGAAACATGACTTGGGTCTCAAATAAAAGCTAACTTCTCCACATTTCCAACATGTTGTTTCAAGATAAGGCATGAATCAAGCCAAATACTTTGACATTGATGATCCAGTTGCATTACAGACTTCCTTTACCTTCAATAAACTGACAGCAGAGTGTATGTTTAAAGCTATGGTATACCAGGATAAGCATGAAGCTGTGGCGGTAATAACAGTAAGTACAGGGGTCTGTGGCTTGGAGGCACAGTTTGGAGTGAAAGCCGCTACGTAATTTTGGGCAGGTTGAAGCAGAGTCAGGGGCAGTGCATGGTTCAGGAATTATAATTGCCTACAAATAGCCTAGTGCGCAATATGCACTTACTCTAGGCAGGGAAGGAAAACACAAAAAAGCCACAAAAAAGCTTCATGAGCGTCTGAGCTGTTGAGGGAGGGGGGGTAAACTGGAAAGGCAAAAGTAGCAGATATTGTAATAAATTCAGTGTAATTAATTATACATATGTCATCGAGTGTATAATAGAACAGATTTGGTTTATTTATTTTTTTTAACTTTTCACATGAATGACAGAAGGCTGAACCTCCTGACTTCTGTTCAGCCAACCACGAATAAGTGCAGAGGTTTGTGTCTGGAGTATTTTTGTTTGCATGCAGCTGTGGTCTTAGGAAAGTCCCCTGCAGTGACACCGGGATGACTCACACTGCAGTGATTAATTCAGAGTGATTTGTTCAGGAGGTTTATTAACACCCAGACTGAAAGTGTATCTCAGGTAACTGAATACATTTTGAGGGCAGTGCTCTCAATCAAAGTCACACCGAATTTATTTCTTCAAGTGGTTTCCTCCAACGCTTTTCCCCGCTTTCTGAAAGTGGCAACATAATTAAGTATGTTAATTAACTTGAATTATTTGTTTTCAATATGCAGTAGAAAACAGAATTTGGTCATTATTTGGAGTGACGTTAACTGATGACACATGTTGTTGCTTCACAGCACCTTGGATTTCAATTGGAGGGTTCTTTCTGTCTTTAAACGTACCCCTCATTTTATTTTCCAGTTTGTACATCCACGACCTCTCTCCTTTTATTTGACGTGTAATGGTAGCCCACGAGACTACTCTATGAATATATAGTGACATATATTGCAATGTAGTTATTTATATAACATATACACATTCATCAGTCCTGCTCCCGACATGCTTTGTATATTCCAGCTGTGTACTTGGCCTCTTTTATTTTACAGGTGCAGGAAAAGGCTTCATCGAGGACACATCAAAGATACACCTGCGCATCCTCCATCCTCGGTCCTCTCTCCTTGAGATGCATTTTAGCAACTGAGACATCCTTTGTAATTTAAATTGATTTCTGGGTCATGGGCGGGAGGATGGATGAGACGAGAAGCCTGAAATTAGAGAAATGAGACGAGCCTTTGTTCTGGTTTTGTATGCATACTTACACGTCCAAGTCCCTGCCCTGGATTGGTGCCCTTATGCGCCTGCTGACCCGACTGATTGGACCAGCACCTCCAATCCGGCCACGTCAATCATCTCCACACCTGTTAAAAGCGATGTCAAGCTGTCACTAGGGGGTAGCTGGTGTGTGGTGGGCAGCTCACTCGTGTGTGACTTGGTTTGGGAATCGTGTGTGCTTTGTGCGACACTTGTTTTCTGTGAGAAATGTAAGCTGGTTGTAGGGATGTTAAATAGAGGTGCTGCTCCCATTTTTTGTTTTGTTTTGGGTAACGAGTGCAGACAAGGCCGAGCAGGGTTTTAATTTTGTCAGCACAGTCGCCTCGCAGCTAGAAGACCCCCGGTTCACATCTCAGTTAGGACGCCCAGGATCTTTGTGTGGAGTTTGCATGTTCTCCCCGTGCAGCGTGGGTTCTCTCCGGGTTCTCCGGCTTCCTCCCACACAGTCCAAAAACATGCTGAGGTTAACTGGTGATTCTAAATTGTCGCAGTTGGGAATGTGAGTGCTTGTTTGTCTCTATGTGCAGCCCTGTATTTGTTAATACAGAAGAGTTATGTGTAGTCTGACTCACCAGATGTAGGCTGATTGGCCGATCAGTTCTAGTGGCTTTGTCTCTCCTGTCCACTGTCTTTGTGTTAAGGCTGGATTATGCTTTCCGTACGAACATGACGCGCAGAAATGAGACACAAGAAAACGCATGTGGTTTTATACTCAGCGCACTCTGCACGTCGTCTGTTACCAAACTGCAGTGCAAACGCACATATACCACAGTACTAAATTGGAATAGAAGAAGTTTGGCACTGTTTACATCGCTTACAACATGGTGACACGCTTGTAATTTACACAAGGTTGTAGTAAATACAACAGATTTAGCACAAGGCTAAATTCCATCCGTTTTTAGCAGTTTGTTTTCTGTTCTGACATAATTATCAATCGACTTACCTCATCTGGAGGGAAATTTTCCCTGTGCTTGATAAAAGTTGAGAGCCAGCTCAACTCTCTTAAAACCTCAGGGACATTCTGGCTTCCCTCTTGGTCTCCACTTCGCCCTTTGGTGCTCTTTTTTGCCCGTAGGTTTCTCCAGGTTTTCTTCACCCATTCCTCTTCTTTACCGAGTGTGGTCGCAATTTCACGCCATGAATTGTTCATCACACAGCTATCACGCTGATCCCTGTGTGAAGAATCATATAAATGCCTGTATTTTTGTACCTCTGCCACTAGGAGCTCCTGTTCATCCACGCGTCTCCATCCGCATTGTTAGAAATTTTTGAAGGTGCATGATGCAAAAATGTTCCACTTGAAAGGACAGGGTGAGGGGGCGGAGCTGCTGAAATGACGTAATTTGTCCACAAGGAGCCACGCGGACCTTGCGGATGCGTCAAGCATAAACCGGGCTTTACTGTTTTCTTCGCAATGGAAGCAACAAATACAATGAAAAATACGTTATTTATCCCAGAAGGGAAATTCAATAACAACCTCTAAGCACTGAAAATGTTGACTTTTCTAAAGGATTTGTATCGTGCAGTAGTTAGTTTTTGGGAAAATAATCCATTTTAATCACAGTGCTTGTCTCCCTGAATCCAAGTGTTCCCCCAAACGAGTTCCACCCGTCACTGTTTAGAGGGAACACTTTGCTACTTTGCTTAGCCCTTCCCACACCAACTGTGATAAGTTTAGTGAATGTCAGACCCTTGTCATCTACAGAATGGTCTAGCAAAGCCAGACAAGAGTCTTCATTTTCTGTTCCTACTCTTTTTTTTATGTAACTTTTTTTTGTCTAACCTGTGTTATTTTATTTTTTGTTCACCACCTACTTAGTAAAACCAGTATCAACTTTCTGCGACCATCTGGCCATTTCATTTGTTACTGTCTTTCCCCATGCGAGCTGGTTGGTAACAGCGAAGGGTTTCACAGAGATTTCACAGAAAACTCTTGATAAAAGACTGAAATAATGCAAACTGCTCAGTGCCAGAGAGGATGTGATGGCCACAGCCAATAATTATGAATTCCTGTTATCAGACTTTTTTCTCCCTTCTCTCTGTGTGTGTGTGTGTGTGTGTGGGAGAGAGATCTTATCGTCAAACCCAGAGGCCGGAAGGTTTTCATCACTTCACCCTTATTATGCCATTTACAACTGCAGCTTTAGATAATTACGCCGATTCCATCTATTGAAACAGAACCACTGATTTCTTCGGTTTAATGACCTTGGATGTCTTTCGTATGATTCGAGGTAACTCGCTGAACCACAGGCCACACTCAATTAAAAAGGAATGTTCAACTTTTAGTCTCTCCAGAAACCTTTATGGAATCGGCTGCTGAGCTTTGACAGCGCATTAACTGTTTGCTTTGTGAATGGGAAATTAAATTGCATATCTGCAAACAACCAAATTATGTAATAAAAACCATTTGCATCATTTTTTATGCTATAAAGGAATGAATTAGTTGAAAACAAAGCAGAGAAGCAAACCCAGCAGCAAAAGAGTGTAACTTACAGTATGACACAGTGGTGCTGGAGCTACAGCCGCCTTGCTTTCATGAATCAGACTTCAGACAACATCATGATAAATTCCTCACTGATAAATAGCTGTCATTTCTGGAAAGTTTTCTGACTGCTGAATGCATGATGTGGTCTCCCATCAGTATGACTGCACTGTGTTGCATGCATGAAAGCAGACTCTGCTGGTCTTCATGGGCTCAATGCAAAGATTTGGGCGAGCCTTATGTGACAGATTTTATTTTGTAAATCATATCCAGTTCTGTCTTGTTGCGCTGCTTGTTACAGACATAGAATTTCCAAATATATCAGGAGCTCAAGCCCGCTTGTGAATTTGGTGCTAATGCATGTATTCCACAGTCAGTTTATTAGTTTGCATTAGTTTGAAATCTGAAAAATAAATGAATGTATCGTCATATGTAGTGAGTGTGAGGTCTAAAACACTGGTTGAAATTATGCGGGTCTGCAGCACCGTGCTAATGCACCCCGACTAATTTCAGATGCACCCCAAGTCATTTTGTTTTTGACATCAGGCCTGCAAGAGCCTGTCAGTGGACCTTGTCTGTTTGTCCTTCTGTTTGTCTCCATTGCAGTATCTCACACTGACATACGTTTAATATGCATGTGTTTAGTATCACCGTGTTTCCGCTCAAGGATGACTGGCATGAAAGTAATCCACCTAGAATTACCTCAGGTCTTCAGAAATTAGCCTCTGTCAGTACAAGCAGCACCTACAACAGCCTTGTCAAATATATGAATTTATCACCGCGCGTAGTGGAAAAAAACATCCTATTTATGATATGCAAGAAAGGAAGAAGTCAGTGCTTGGAGTCTTGAATAACAAAAATTTGAGGGTTAATTATGCATAGGGACTGTTGACATGACAGAAAAGGCTTTTTCTTTTTTGCACACATTTAAAAGTAGATTTTCTTTGCACAGCAGAGTGAAGTTAAAAGTTGGATTTGTTCTATAGGTTGGCTTCCATTTTAAAAGAGCATTTTTCAGGCTTAAATCTGAATCTTCTGCTTGCTGGGTGAAGATGAGGAAAGTGACAGTTGGAATTTTAACTACCACGTAGTATGTTTTATTGCAAATCAATAGGAAACCACTTTTTAAAATGAACTTCGTGCTGAAACTAAGCGAGTAGCCTTCGTCTGTCTTTGGCTCTGACTTTGATCAAGTTAAAGGTTGTTGTACAACACAATTGGATCATATCTCAGATTAAATTTTTGAAGAACAACAGAGGATTGTGAAAGTGACAGTGGGGGACCTAACATCAGAATGAGCAACGTTAAATGTCAAAATACGTAAATTAAAAGTGCAATAAGTTTAGGACACGACTAATTCAACCTTAAGCAGGTTATGTTCTTTGTGTCTCCAAACCGACCGGGACAAGGACCCAGCAGGAGCCTCTTAAAATTCAAAATATCAAGATGCACAGCTCTTTCGACTTTGTGCTTCTTCTTGTTGATTGGTTCAATGATCTGTGGGAACCCCAGCAGTGATAACCTGATTAAGCGGTCAGCCGATTAGATGCCTTTTCGAGATAAACCGGCAACAGCCATTTGCCCGGGGGGAGGATGGAGAACGAAAGTCTTGGGTCAGTCAACACCGGCTACTAAAATGGGGCTGAAAGTGTAAAATTAGCAGAGATTTTTGCAGAAAAGGTGCTTGAGTTGAGCACCAGCCGCCGTACAGAGAGGTTTACTGCTTATAGATGAGCTGAGATATACGAGCTGCGATCAGTGAGTTGGAACATGAGATAAATCCGTGAACAGAAGCACAGCACAGACATAATGCAGATGTTCATTTAAGTTCAGTTGAGTTTTTATTATGAAATCACTGTATTTTATCAGATATGTGACATCAACATACACAATCAGTTCCTCTGTATGTATTTATGAAGACTAGAAAAGCATACAAGACAGTGGAAAGCTGCAATGCTCTCATGCGGTGTTCTGAAAGTTTTAATAAAGGAGCTGGTCTTGATGTAAATTGGGCCCCCTGCTCCAACTGCAATGTCAGAGCATACAGACAACTCCTGCTTGCTTTCTCATTTCTAAATATTAACTTTGAAGTGTACAGCTAGTTAAAACTATCATGGCATGTTATAATAATTATACAGCTTGGCAATAATGAAAATGCAAGAATTCAACCTTTACATACACACAGCTTACATACAAAATCTAACAGCTTGCCGTTTATGTTAACCTCTGATATCCAGGACAGTCTCCACAAAGTGGCAAAATACTGCACAGCAGAGCTGCTTGTTGCAAACTGAACTTTTTGTATTTTGTATTTTTTTATTTTTAAATAAACTAATCTCATTGGCAGCATTCAATTAAAACTCCAAATTAAACCCACTTTTCATTCTATTCCTTGTTATTTTGCTCCTGTCCTTTTGGAAAACAGTTAAAAGAAAACACCAAACTGTTTAAACGATTATCACTTGTGAAAATGAAATGAATTTTAGCTCACTTTGACAAATGACTATTAATTAATCTATTCAATGGAACCCCTTATTTTTCTTAATTTACATAAACTCTTAAACAAAGCACAGACTGCACTTATTTATTGAACTAAACATGTACGTGATACCAGCTGGATGTAAATGTGGAGTGAGCAACAAACCGGTTCCTTTAGTGTTGGATACTCTTAAAAACTGGCAGTGCACCTTTGGGTGTCTCACTAATGGTTTCTTAGACGATCTGGTATTTGATCCATCTTGTTCTCGTGCATTTTTAAACCCAATTGTGCTTAATGTTTGAATAGAGTTGATTATGCTATTATATGAGCACAAGTAATTTACTACAGTAAAGAAATAAGGCCACAATAAGATGGAAACTTACATTAAAAAGGGGAATTGCTTTATGATTGCAAAAATTATAAAAGAAAAAAGTGTAGCTAAATGCTTAAAGACCTTTGTAAAATAACGTAGCTCATATGTCGTGTGATAGCAATATCCAATAAGTTCAGTACATTCAAATAAATACACAGTGCAGATATAAATATACTATATTGCAGGTAAAAATTAACACTACACATATTAAACATACAGATCGCATCATAAACAAAATGACTTTAGCAGGCTCGAGGGTTTAATTAGCATCTCATGTCTGTTTAGTGATTGTTATTCTTCCCACTTTCTTTCACAAGAACAATTTCAGAAGTGGAATTAATTAGCTGTATATTCACATGTTTTGTTTTTAGCAGAGAACATGAGCAGACAGAGCTTTCAGGCAAACATAAGTTAAAAAGGTGACTCTTACAAGTGTAGGTTTTGTGATACATGGACATTTTAGTTTGATGATGCGACCTTGTTTTTTTACCAAAGGCGGGATTTCAGCAGCAGAGTTCAGGGAGGTCGTAGCAACTGCGAAAAGGATCTCAGCTGCGCTTAACAGGTCGCTAAGAGTGGACAGTACATCCAGATGAAAGAGCAAAGCTGGTGTCGGAAACTGCTCAGCTGAAGGAGGCTTGAATCATCAATGCAACGCAATTGCTGCCCAAAGACAAAATGTTTCATAATTTAACTGGAAACCTAAAGTCTGACACTAGAAGCACGGTTCTCCCCCGTACACAATTTCCTCCATGCAGAGAATGAGCAGTGCAGTGAAATGATCTTATCGGTTTAAGCAGGCTACTCCCAGAGGTTTTTCCGCCGCTGTCGTAGATGAGTCAGACACTTTACAAGCACCGGAGAAGAGATCCTGCAGCACAGTGGCGCTGCTGAAGAGCTCTTCACAATGCATTTATCTTCCTCCTGTCTCTCCAGCATTCATGCTACCTGCACCTCTACTACTTCCCCTAATCGAACTGCTCTCAAAACACCTTTCTGTCTGCCAATCACCTCTTCCTCCTCAGAGTCCATTTTCTCTCCCTCTCTGCGTGTGAGGATATGTGTTTTTGCACCTTGTGTTTGCGCTAGTCTCTGCATATGGTTTTCAGCACGCTTCCTTTGATACAGAAACTGGCTTTCATATGATAATTCAGACGGCATTATTCTGGCTATTGTTCAAGGTGTTTTGATGTATGGAAAGAGGCACGCCGAGCTGATGTGACAGTGGGGAGGGAACATGGAACAGGAGAGGCCCAAACTAAAACCGCAGAGACAGAAATTTTAAATGTTAGGTACATAGAGATAGGCAAAATGAATTATGCTGTATCTTCAAAAGAGACAGATGTCGCTCCAGCAGGCAGTTCTAACCATCCACACTTTGAATTTTACAGCTAATGCTTAGGCCAGTATAGTGCTGAAATAATAGAATGCAATGAAATATTTTTAAATGGCGAAAGCTTGCTTATATAGCTTGTTTTACTGATTTCTTCCACAAGTTAGATAAATGCATGACTTACGAAGCAAACTAAAGTAACCAGTTTAAGTAATCGTGTACCGGCGCTTTGTGTATTTTCATTAATCTGTCAATGGGTGAATGTGTACATTTTATTTAAGGTAAAACAAAAAGAGAAACAGAATGAGAAAATAGCAATCAAACTCTAAAAATGTTATCAAACAGTAAGCATCAGACCACAGTTAAATGTGTCTCTTTACCAGAGTAACAGACATATTTCATTGCTAACCACTCGCTAGAATCCATCGCCCCAAACTCAATTCTTCAGATATTTCTTTCCCACATTCAGTTTGGTTGTTCAAGGGAGATTAGGTTTATCAGCAGCGCAATTACCATTTCTAAGAAGAGCCCGTGGCCGTCTTTAAACACAGCGACGATGTGAGAGAGAATTCTTCTTATACCACATTTCCTTCTCAGAAGAGTGGTAAACAGATTAGGGGGGATTTTAAAAAAAAAAAAAAAAAAAAAAGCTCCCCTTTGCTCCTCAGCACACATACAGAGACTTGACACAATAATCATACCCTTATGTATTGTCTGCACAATGTGTCATTAATTTTTTGAGGTGATTAACTGTAAATTCCTGGAAGGCTTGCTGTGAGTGCAGGGCTGCAGCTATGGCGGGTGAGGGATGGTTGGGCACAGTAGGAGGGTATTAGTAATAAAAATGGACCGCACTTATGTAGCACTTTTACCAGAAAAATAACACTGCTATTTGCCTCGTATTCACTAATTCATACACACCAATGGCAGTAAATGTTGTGCACAGGAGGAGCCTGGCATTGATCTAACCTGCAACCCTGCCTATGGGAAGAAAAATGTGCCCATTTGAGATGTATAACATATTTTTTCAGAAACATTATACGACAACCTATCTAGTGGTTTATAGAGAAACCTTTTCTAAATTTAACATACTCACACAACAATACCATCTAATCAGCAGTGCAGCTATTCTCATTCGATTGTTATAGAAATCAGCTGAATTATTCATACAGTAAACAAAACATATTAACATAATCATTTCATATGTTCTTAATTAATAAAAGAAGACACTATTGGTTTTGCAAAACTGGGAATAATACAGTGACCACATCAGCAATAGCAATATAATTCCTCGACCATTTACTGTTTAGTCTTTTATACTAGTTCAGCAGTACTACAGCATAAAATAAATATCTTACAAAAGAGCTTTTAAATTAAAATTTAAAGCTTACATAGCATTTCCATTGAGTCAGTCCTCTCTGTTCTATAAACTCTTGCGGTATGATGCATTACTGAACACAGTGATGTTCCCTTTTCATTCATGCATTCACCCACCAGAGAAGTCATGCAGCTTCTTTAAGGAGACGCCAAGTGCTGCTGCTGAGATGTGTGTCAAAGGTCCAACATCTGAGGTCTAAAATCTTGGTCTCTTCCAGCCACTTGTGCCTGGATCACCTCCAAAAAGACTGAAGGATGAGGCACCCACACTACATTCCTGAATCACTTCAACTGACTGCTTTCAATGCAAGGGAGCAGAAGATTGATACAAACGTCCTCACTCCATCACGCCGACTGAAAATACGTCTCCCGCAGAGAAAGCTAAACTGAGCCACTTACACCAACGATCTCAATCTTTGGGTCAATCATCACCCAAATCTTGAGATGTGAGACGAGGGTAGAAATGAAAATTGACTGGTGCTTTTTTGCTGTTCAGTTCTCTCTTTCCTCCAACAGCACATAGTAAATTCCTGCAGCTTTAAAACCACCACAATGTTTTCTTTCTTCATGTTTTTTTCCTCTCTCAGCCTTGGAGGTGTTGATCATCATTCCCAACCACATTAGTGCCCTACAGTGCGCATCAGAGGTCATGGCCAACTGAAGCCAAAAAGAACAAGAAGGGAACTCTGGGAGCGCAGACCTCCGCCAAGGCCGATGCTCTCTCTTGCAACTTTTAAAGAAAGTGATCTGAACCCACACCAAAATATAATAGATTCTTCCTGTGCCCCAGAGTTTCACAAAAATCAGCTTGGCAGTTTTTGCATAGTTCTGCAAACAAACAGATAAACAAAGCAACAAACGCCATTAAATCTAAAGAGGTGGGTCCTCAGCAGAGGTAAAAACATCATCTGCAAATAAACAGAGATGACACCCTCTCATCTACAAAACAAAATGCATTTCCCTTCCCTACATTCTGCTTATTTGACACATTTAATGGACTTAAATATCTTGTGATAAATATGGATCCAAATCTCAGAAACAGAAAAAGAAAGGACACTTTGTACATTTTTTTGACGAATTAAAAATCACCTTTCTGGTGGTGCTGCTATTTATTTATGGTTTTTTTTTTTTTATGTTTAGCAGCGTTGCATTTTTAGTACATGAAGAACCAACCGTAAAACCACTCGTACCCTAAACAACTTTCTATTAACACTCTGAACACATACATCAAATGTAAAATTTCTATTTATTATTGTGCATGGCGCCTAACAAATAATACTTGGTTCGAGTCAAAATTTGAATAATAATCCATAGATTTGATCACTTGTGGAGGTGTGCCACAGTTTCCTTAATATTTCCATGAACATCACGTGTATGCTGTGTGCTATCGAATTACAGAATATAGCCTTTAAAGAAACTTGTGCATTTTACAGCTTTTTCCTTGATATAAGGTTGACTGATTCCTAATCAGTGCATGGTTGGATAGACATGAAGAATCGACTCTAAGAATCCAAAATATCAATAGAATAAACAATGCATCGATTGAATGTACGGACAGTGATTTCTCCGGTATCCCTCCCTTAGCGTCGGGCATGTCGATGCAGGACTGTTTGCTGTGCAGTTTCCCCTTGGATGCACCCATCCAGTTCAGAATCTGCCAACTATGTCAGCCTCAGGATGTCAGGCAGACACAGGAGTCGTCACTGTGTGTCTGTGTGTGTGTGTGATGTGTGAATCAGGATGTACTCTGAGCTCTTAAATTCACGTTTGCAGTCAGTAAATACCACAAAGTGACGTTAACACATCTAATAAATGTGGTGTAAAAGATAATCTAAAGGCACAAATGTGTTGAAATCAGTAGGAAGCTCCTTCTTGGTGCATTCATGCTCTTTTACCAGAGAAGTATAAACACTTCAATTACGAAATACGTTACTGAGAGGCCTCGTCGGCTGGTTTGTGTGTCTGGAGACGTCGGTGAACATATCCTCTGGTTTCTTGACATTTTCAGAGGAATGAGACGAGATTTCCTCGTGTGTCAGAAGAAGTGGTAAGAAGTATTACTTTCTGACCTCTGTGAGATCGACCGTCCTCGATTCTGTGACATTTCACATAACATGAAAAGACTTTTGCATTCGTGAAGGAGCACACATGGTGAACTTCTGCATCAGGGTTCTGACTGTACAGAGCACTCCAGGCATGCGTGGCCGGTCACATCAGGTTTCGCAGTGAGCTAGAACATGTGTCAACTGCTGTTTGGTGTGCTGGAACATTAATATTCTTCTACCTATTTTGTTTATATTCAAAAAAAGGAAAAGAAAAATCAGACCTTGCAAGTGCAGCAATGAAGCGCAATAATTCTGTATCTGTCCTCAGATGCCTCTGCTGAGGATTGTATTTGCTTAAGTTTTCCCTTGGATGCATCCATTCAGGCAGTCTTGTCAGCCTCGGGACTGTAAGACAGGACAGACAGCAGCGCTCGATGTGTGCGTTTATTGTGTTTGTGTGTTGCAGAGAGACAGTAGCAGCCAGACGGGGAGGTTCCTGTGCTCTGTGTGTGTGCTTGGTGTGCAAATCAGAGCATATCTGTATCTGCTGCGTATTGCTTTTACCCTCAATTCAAAGGAGGGACTATGAATGGACGTGTATCTCATGTACCGTCTCATACGTGACCTTTTAGTGGATTCGTAAATGTTGCTGCTTAACCGTTAAAGACACACAGAGCAGTAGATCTCACCGCGCCTTCGCATCTGCCTTACGATTCAATGTAAGCTGTCGTGCAATATGTGCTGTATGAACATAATGTGGAACTGGCTGCCAGAAAGTAGCAGTAACACCTTCCTTGTTTTGTATCTACAATATGGGACATGGCACTTAACTGCAGTAAATCTGCACACTGATTCAGTGGATTCCAGATTTTTTGACATTTTATGTGCTGTGTGGACCTTTTTAACTTAAGTGTGATATTTGGGTTTATTTACCAAATGACGCAAAACAACCCCAAAAAAAGATGAAAAAAATTCTCCTCAAGGCGGATGTGATTAAATGCCACAGCGGTATTAGAAATATGTGCCCTATTCAAAGCACAAATCAGATATTATTTCTAATACATGAATAATTTTCCACAATACCACGTGGCTAAGGTTAATTTTAACACAACTGTAATCGTGTGTAATGAATGATGGTAAAGAAAAAACATGCTGGAGGTGATATGTGTCATTATTATTCTCTATAATATTGCACGTGAATGTAAATGAATCACGTCGTTTAGGTGTGAACCTGCTGATAGACGGCCTGCCTGAGACGTCTGTGTTTTCTGTCACATTTAATTTCATCAAGCCGTGTTGGCTTCTTTGTTTTTGATGCTAAGTGAAAATATCTTAATTTTTCTGCCTGATGGGAGGCTTTTGTTTATCTTTCTGGTTGGAACGGACACCATCGATACTGGCCGTCCGTCTGAAAGTGTGTGTGATGTTGTCAAGGTTGTTGGTATCCTCTTTCAATTTTAATCATCAGCTGGGACCAACTTTGTCTCAGAAAGACCTCGAACTATTATACATATGTTTATTAACTTGTGAGTTACTAAAACTCTGTGCAGTTAGCTCAGAATGCAGCTGCCAGACTTTTATCTGGTACAAATAAAAGCATCACATCACCGGTCTTGGCTAATGTATACCTTTTACCAGTGAAATACAGAATTGTATATAAAATGTTACTGTTTGTTTTCTAAAGCTCTTCATGATTTAGTTTCAAAATACACTCATCAGTGAACTTTGTTTTCTGCCTAACAGCTGCTTTTGTCATCATCATACCTAGCTGGCATGTAGCAAGAGCCATAACGTGAGTCATCATGTCTTCACTGCAACATGCAGAGTATGTTTGAGGATGTTGTGAGAGGCCACATGATGTTACTCATACATGTTACCTTATGAAGGAAGAAAGATGTTATCAAGACCTCAGGTGACAGAACATGTTTTATAAATCTTTCCTGTATTGTGATATATTAACAATGATAAATCATTTGCCAAAGGGGAGGTGTTCCTCTCTACTGTCTCCAATATGCTGCTCATAGGGAATATTTGGATTCATTGGGTTTTCCATGTGTAATTTTGAAAACCTTAATATTAAAATTAGGCAAGTAAATTTTCATAATTAATAATATTATAGGGTCTTAACTTTTTTAATGTAGTCAGGTTTAATTTATATGATTTTATAGGGTTATGAGAGTAAATTAGAGGTAAATTCACACCTTACAAAAAACACTCAAGGGCAAAACCTTAATAACTGAACTTGTTAAGGTAATTTGCAACGCCTTTGGCTGTGTTAAAAGGGCTGTTTAACTGACTTAACTGCCTTGGTTACAGTCATGAGAGAATAATTATACCTTAAACTGAAATATCAACAACAGAAAATCCATGGTGTGTTTCAGTTCTAGTTGTGACACTGTATGCAAAATAGCAAATCTTATCCCAGTGTACAGTTTGTTTGAATTCTCTGCTCACAATGTCATTGTGAATAGACAAATAAATGAATACATAATAAAGGATAAATTCATTATGTGAGATACTGAAAACAAAACAAATAACTCTAATCAAAATCAGAACCTTTCAATAACCATTAATCCAATAAAGAAACGTTTCCCACTTCTTTGTATTGATATGAAGTTCATCCATCCATCCATTTTCTATACACCGCTAGGGTCGTGGGGGGGCTGGAGTCTATCCCAGCTGACTTAGGGCGAAGGCAGAGAACACCCTGGACAGGTCACCAGTCTATCACAGGACTACACTTAGAGACAGACAACCAAGCACACTCACATTCACACCTACGGACAATTTAGAATCACCAATTAACCTCAATATGTTTTTGGACTGTGGGAGGAAGCCGGAGAACCCAGAGAGAACCCACACTGCACGGGGAAAACATGCAAACGCCACGCAGAAACAAAAAAACCCGGCAACCAACTTGCCGCAAGGCAGCCTTGCAGTTCATGCGTCAGCCTAAAGGGATCCTATAAGCAGCACACAAAGGTAGAGGTGGGTTTGTTGCGTTTACTCATTTAGGTTAATGTCAGCTACAGCTTTGATTCTATTATTTCAGATGATTCAGATTATTAATTGCAGAGGGTTTAATGTACAAAGGTCAAAGGTCAGGGGATGCTGTGTATTGCACAGTGGCGAAATTGTGAATATTTATTATAACACCTTTGCATTATTATTATTGTTATTTTCCAAATATGTATTCTTATCTGCCTCCAATCATCACTCTGTCAAGTCTGAGTCAGATATTCACAGGTATGATGGATATTCTCTCTTCTAAAGTAGCACCCGCTGCTTTCAGCTTCATTTTTTGTTGCCCTTTTCTCCCATTAGATGAGCAAGAAATACTGCAAACTGTAAGGTTTTTTTCTATACTAAATTAAACATGCACTGATTTTTTTCACCACTTGGGGGCAACTACACAAATGTGTTTGCACCCTTTTAGCTCAGTTTTTGGTCTTTGCCAAGCTCTCCTAAAAAGCATTCCATATGTATTTATTAAAATGCTAATTGTGGCCACGATAAGGATGCCCTAAATACAATACTAATAATTAAGGCAGATGTTCACTTTAACACACGTAAACTCATCAACAAGTGATCAAATGTTCCTCTGCTGTCTCCTTTTTGGCATTTTCTTCCACTGTAATTGTCTTTCTTCTCTCAGGGAACTCCTTATTTTTCTATGACTCACCCTGCCATCATTTAGTCTCCTATGCTCCATACTGTACGCTTTATTTCCCAATCCCCTCTGGCATCTTCTTTCTGCTGAATTAAACTCTATTTTCTTCCATGGTGCAAGAAATGAAAAGTAAAAAATGGATTTACCTCTGTGTACTAATGGAAAATAGTTATTTTTGGAAGAAGTTTAGCAGCATGTTATGGAAGGAAGCAACACACCTGGCCATTTCTCTGTGTCTGATCAGACTTCACTGCCAGGTGACAAAGTGATCAGAGTGAACGAAGGCCCTGGATAATTAGAGATGGAAGCAAAGAGAAAAGAGGAGAGGAAGAGGGAAGCGGATGGGTGTGGTAAGCTGTGAGTCTCGTCTCAGAATGAACACTGTTCATCTGACTTTTAATGAGCACCAGCCAAGAGCCTCAGCAAGAGCCGTGATTTAACAGCACAAAACTGTGACATCATTAAATCTGAAGAAGGTAGAGTTGTATGAGACCAGTGTCAACACAGACCTGATAATGACTAGGTGATGATCGTGATTTAGTTATCTTGTGGTTTTTGATTAAACCTTTAATCATGTATTCACAGAACAGTTGAATCCAGTGAGGAGCATTGTTGAGCACTGGCTGGTTGCAGCTTCATATACGTGAGACTTTTCAGCAATAGCTCTGTTTTAAGGTCTTTGCCTTTATTCTGAAATAGAGTTGCTAATTTTGGGAGGATTACATCTAATCTGTATGCACAACCCTGCAATCGATACTAATACTACATCAGAGTTGCAAAACCTTTAAACTGTCAAGTCTGCAGGGATGCAATGATTGAAATATGCATTTGTCATATATAATATATCATGTTTTTTTTGTTTGTTTTTAGTTTAATGTACACAAACTCTAGCTTTTGCAAAGAGTTGTTGCTGTTTCATCGTAGGCTCCATTCAAAGCACTGTGTCTAGCATGAAATCCTAATCTGATTCATTGGACAGACTTTTCTACCCTCGGAGCTAGTTTCCTAAATTCATCATTTCTGGAATCGGCGAGCTGTGGCCCAGTCACTGGAACAAAGTGCTTTGGTGTCATTACTACAATTAAACAGGATTCTGCCCATGCTGGCAGCCTCGGCCCAGACAAGAAACTAAATCACATGAGTCATAAAATTAACACGTTTGTAGCCAGCGTGTGCACATGAAATGGATCCAAGCTGGTATTTAACATCATCTCTTAGTAATCCGTGCTCTCGTAGAGCACAGTTTTGCTGTCTGCAGCACACACTGTGTTGGCATCCGCTCCTAAATATGACTGACATCTGACCAAGGATTATCCCATTGCCCCACTTTCAGTGGGACCGGCGAGCGGGGAGCGCTGTGTCGTAAATAAGCTGCACAGACTGCACAGAGATCAGAGCGTGTGTGTGTGTGTGTGTGTGTTTGACCGCCTGAATGTCTGAATCCATTCATATCTGTGTGTATGTGTGTGTGTGTGTGTGTGTGTGCCTTTTAAAAAATTTTGTTCAAGCATAAACATCCACACACACATATTCACATTAGCCTGTGTGAGCATATGTTTATTTGCGTTGGAGCGTACCCCAGTGTCTGCTTTGATTCAGTGGGTGTTTACAGTTTTAAAGTAGTAGTCGGAAAAACAAAGTAGGCATGATAAATTTATTTGCAAGCTTATGGTTTAATGAGTTCCTGAAAGAATGTAAATAATAAAAACCCACGGTGAGTGCACAATCGAGCCATATTTTCTGTTTTATGCAGTAACAGTGCAGACAGACAGATTATTATGCTGCCTCTGTAGCTGCTCCCCGAGAGAGAGACACGACTTACATCCCTTAACCCAGACATGTCTTTCTAAATAATTGAACTCTGTTCAGTATTTTGAATATTATATATACCGAGCACAGCGGGAGCTCCACAGCAGCAGTAAGGGTCCCTGAGCCTGAATGGGTGGGAGAAAGTAGGCCAGAACAAAGTACAAGCAGGGACACACTTAGGGCCTTTTTATTCTTCCTTTTTTTTTTTAACAACTTAAAGTCTTGACACAAAGGTTTAAAACAAAGTCCATATTTTTGTGACATTGTGTACATTTGATCCAGTTACCAATCATATAGGCGCAGTATCTACACTGTAAAAAATAACATTTTTAAAATAGTTTAGCTATAATAGTATCATTGTAGTTTAGTGACAGTAAGTCTTTGAAACAATTTACTGTTATTTTACAGATTTTACCTGTTTTATTAAATAAGAATATAAACTAGTCAATCATTAGGGCCAAGGTGGCTCGGTAGTTAGCACTGTCACCTCGCAGCTAGAAGGTCACCGGGATCTTTCTGTGTTGAGTTTGCATGTTCTCCCCGTGCAGCGTGGGTTCTCTCTGGGTTCTCCGGGTTCTTCCAAAAACATGGTGAGGCTAATTGGTGATTCTAAATTGTCTGTAGCTGTGGATGTGAGTATGCTTGGTTGTCTGTCTCTAAGGCCTTGTCCACACGTAGCAGGGTTTTTATAAAAACCAAATATCCTGCCCCCTACACACCACCTCGTTTTAGAAAAAAAATTCCTCCCCACCTAACCACATAAGTGTGTTGTTAAGCCATTCAAAAGCATGCCAAACCTTTAGGTGGCAGTAGTTCCCCAAATTCTGTCCAATCAGAGTAAGCTTCTGTCTCTCAACGATGTAAAATATCCGTCCCTAACATCGTCTTTCGCCCGTGTTCTTGTACATGGAGCAGTATCTGGGCTTGTAAAAACAAGCAGGCAAAAACTGCCAGGACAAGAGGCAACGCCAAC
>NW_007581447.1:0-26415 GCF_000690725.1 Stegastes partitus | reverse complement strand
CCTAATGTACACAAAGGCCGACCAGCGTACAGCGAGGACACGTTTTTAATTATATTTTAATCCCCTTACATTGGTTTACAGTTTGTTCTGCGTTTTATAAATATATGAAGTTGTTCACACTGACTTTTAACCTTCTGTATGGTTTATTCCAGTTTTCCTGCTGCTTCAGCTGTTTCAGCTGAGTTACCGTCGGTCTGTTTATAGTGAATCATAAAGTCAGTTTGCATCAGAGACGATCAGAGTTTCAGATGCTTTTATTGATGATTAGAAACTGTTTGAATCAAACTGAATTATGGGAGACGAAGCTGTGTGATGTGTTCTGAGGTGATGTAGTGATGTCATCAGTTTAATTGTAGCCGTCTTTCTCGGTCTGTGATTGGCTGGATGGAGCAGCCACTGGGAGCTCAGCGGTCAACACAGGCTGGACAGGCTCCGCCCCCAACTCACCTGGAATCAGAAACAACAGTTAGAGAAGATTCACTGTTCTACTGTGTCCAGTCTGTCAGTCAATCAATCAGTCAATCAATCAATCTGAATATTTGAAAGTTTGGAAACGAGACAGTTTCATGTACTGGTCCAGTAGAACCTGTTCACCTGTTGAACTGGTCAGTCTGGTTCCCAGTTGTTCCCAGAAGGAGCAGGCGTTTTGACTTAGACCCTCCTGATGCCGGAGGGCGGGGCTTAGCTCCAGGTAGGTGGGCGGGGCCTCAGAGGACAGGACGGACTGCCAGCGGGGCAGAGCTGTCCCCACACGCGATGGGTTTGGGTTCCTAAAAAGAAAAGAGGAAAGATCAGCTGTGCTGTTTGAAACTCTCCTGATGCAGAACTTGACCCATGTTGGTTGTCTGACCCGGTTTGTACGAAGGTGGAGGCGTAACTCATCACAGCCAATGAGAGGCGGCGATCAGAAGAGCTGAAACGCTGAAAGCTGACTGGATGATGAGGAGTCCCGAAAACAAACTGGACGTCCAGAGGAACCGACACGTCAGCTCTGCAGACACAAACATTGTGGATCAGAACCACAGAAAAACCAGACGCTGCAGTTACCAGATGCTCCCTTAACCTCTCACAATCATCAGTAGATGTTGCGGTTTCCAGACATTTACTTTGTACATCACAGACAGAGAAGCCGCTATTCTCCATCAGTTACTGCAGCAGGTTAGACAGCTGAGAGACCAAACATCAGATTGAACCGAGTCAAGTAAGGAGTTCTGAAGTCACATTTACCTGAAACGGCGACAGATATTTGTTAAACTTTGACAGATTTTGTTCCTGATCACCTGCTGTGAGCGCCAG
This sequence comes from Stegastes partitus, assembly GCF_000690725.1. Classification (NCBI taxonomy): domain Eukaryota; kingdom Metazoa; phylum Chordata; class Actinopteri; family Pomacentridae; genus Stegastes; species Stegastes partitus. Next base: position 25,119 of record NW_007581447.1, on the reverse strand, counting down.
CGTCTGGTTGGTGGAACAGGAAGACATTTGCTTTGCTCTTTGCCCAGTGATTTGCCATTTGTAGCGTCGGACAGATGATGAACAGATCTCTGCAAAACAAATACACAAACAGGTGTTACATTATCTACCTGCTCCACTAAAGAAGAGGGACATGTCCATATTTGGGTATATTTGAGAGTTTTAAGGAGTCAAAACTGCTGCCATTTAACTTTAACTTCTTCTAATACTTATTACCAAAAAATTTTGCTTGATAGTTTTGACTGTTTTGTAGAATGTTCAGATTTTGATGCTGTAAATTTGACTTTAATCCCATTTGCAAAGTTTTGCTGTTTATCTTGGATTACCTGATTTTGGATAGAATTCTTTTTTAATATCAGCTCACAGATAATTAATTGTGTGTGTCCAAAACATAATTCATGTTTCCAATCAAACACTAAACATTAACACATCTTCCTGGACATCAGCTTCCCAGCTGTGATCTCTGTTTCCCACCTGGTGGCGTTGTTGAGCGCTCTGGAGAACAGATTGTATCCAGCAGCTGAAGGACTGTGATCCAGAGAGTAGAACCAGGCCGCCGCGTCCTTCAGCAGTTGGTTTCCGGAGGCTCCGCCCAGCGAGCGGCTCAGAGCCTCGTAGAATGCCGTCTTCCCGTCAGCTCGACCCTGCAGAACCTCAAAGTCCTGAACAAACAGAACGTGATCAGCAGCAGCAGCAGAACAAACAGGTGTGGACGAACCTCAGATGACCTCTGACCTTTATCCTGCGAGCTCGGCTGATCAGACCGTCGTGTTCGGAGGTTCCCAGCAGCAGGTCGACTCTGTGGAAGGATGCCGGCTGGAAGACGGCTTGACGGACTGGAGACCAGGACTGAAACGGGCCTCTGACAGCCAGCAGCTGCAGGACACAACACAGCTGAGACACAAAACAAAACCAGAAGCAGCCCCATAAACCCTCAGAGTTCAGGTTCTACCTTCGTCTGAGCGGCATTCAGCTGCTGCACTGGCGCCGCTCTGAGGCAGGCGGCTATCTTGTCATCATCAGAGGTCGGACAGCCAAGTTCTGTGGCCAGATCGACCGCCTGACGTCTAGAGGTGGAAGGAGTCTGGACCAGCACCGGAGAAAACACAGAACCGCCCTGCAGCAAGAGAAGAAGAAGCTGCTGAAGGACGAGCCACAAGAAGAAGAAGAATTTTAACAAAACAAAGAAGAAGAATATGACCTTTATCCCCCTCCCTGCTAAATCATTATTATTATTATTTTGGTTCCTTCCCACCATCACTGGCTGATTGCTCATAGGAATCCAAAGACAACGTTGGATTGTTGGGTTCTCTGTTTAAAATTCGTAAGCTCTTCACCTTACTATGTGAAGTTCTATGAGATGACATGTTGTGAATTGGCGCTATATGAATAAAACTGAATTGAAACTGAAGGTTTTACAATTTATGGCTCATAAATGGTATCATTCGGAGTATTTTCCAAAAGATAACCTACCTTTTAAACCTGCCTTTCATGTTTTGGGATTCAGAGGGTTAACGCCCACATTGACTGCTGCTGTCTGAAAATCTAAACTCTCCTGGAATTATTCTTTATATTTGAAGCTGTAAAAACAGTTAAATGTGTTCTGTAATGTGTTAAACTCAGCTAGTGTGGTGCGTTCAGGTGCTGCCAGGCTGGTGAAAAATTAAACTATTGCAAGCTTCATCAAACTCTAGCTCTGGACACATTCTTCTGTCTTCTGTCCTTCAGGTCTTTTTTGGAATTGGTGCTGAATCCTGAACCGACTCCTTGCTAGTGTGGAACCCAGAATGTCTCATGAAGAGGAAGATTCTCACCATCAGCATCATCCGCTGGAACAAAGGAGGTGAAGACGACAGCAGGTGGAGGCTGGTGATGTCAGCGCCGCCACGCTCCGCCCCCACTGTCACTTTTGTGTTGTCTCCGCCCACCAGCGAGATGTGGGCGTTGACCCAACGAAGCACTGCTTCCTGGTCTGACAGGCCATAGTTACCACGGAGACCAGACACACCTGGAGACGGAAACAAAGTGGAGGTCAGGTGATCAGACTGTGTTTGTGTTCACCTGAGTTAGTGTGTTTTTACCTGTGCTCAGGAATCCCAACGCCGCCGTCCGATAACTGGCTGTTACCACGATGATGTTACCAACAGCAGCTAGGGTGGAGCCATCCAGCAGTCCTGGGCTCTGACTGGCTGAAGGGTTGAAGAAGAAAACCAGGACTGGAACACGCCCCCTCTGAGACACACACACACACACACACACACACACACACACAAAGTACAGGTGAGCTGAGGTCACAGATGAACCCACACTCCTCAAACTCTGATATAAACTATATTACATCCTGCAGATAGACAGTTTTACCAGGAACGGTGAGTTAAAACAGAACGATATGAGAGACATAAAAACAGAATTTAGAAGACTAAAGAAATAAAGAACAAAACTGTTTGCCCCCACTTGCCCCCATTTACTACATTAGACCCCCAAGTTGGGTTGTGTCCAAATCTCAGGGAAAGGATGCACAGCAGCCACAATATCCCTGGAAAAAACAGGACAGAGTTTCTGAAGGAGGGGCAGAGGATATCTCTGGCCACACCTTCTCAAAGCTCGGTATGGTCCGGCTTTGCTTCCTTGTTATCCATTTCTGAAATTGCTTCCTCGAAATCTTTTATTTCTTCCTCTCCTTCTTCCTCGTCTTCATCTTCCTCTTCATCCAGGTCTTCCTCTTCATCAGCTTCAGTGTCTTGTTCTTTGTTCTTCTCCTCCTCTTCTTTTCGTTTCAAGTCATCTTGTTCCTGTTTCATTTTTCTCTCCGGCAAACAGAAAAGTCTTGAATTCAGAACCTCAGACAGAACATCGCAAATGGGTTTAATCTCATGTGATTATTTTATCTTCTGGATTTTATATTTGCAAACAGTCAAGTAGTCCAGTGAATATCTGCAGGCAAGAAACAACAAGGGACTGCTCAGTTGCAGAAAAAAGGTTTCTTTTACTGTCTATCTCATTTTCTTGTGAAGAAAATCATATTTTTCATTCATTTTTCTTGATGTAATTGATGCTGCTGACTGAAGCATGTCTCTCCCTGTACATGGACGGTTTTTATGTCTAAAACATGTTTAGTGTAAATATGCTGAATGTAGTTTTTGAACCAGTAAATATATGAACATGTCTAAAAGAGTTGCATTATTTATAACATCAAGTCCCTAAAATGTTCGAAAACAACCTAGAATCTAGAAACCCGGAACATTTAAAAATGATTACATTTATCATCTTAAATGTGGAATGTTTGAGCTTTTTACTTTGACCTTCATGACTTACATGATGAACAAAGCACACCACACCTGTTGCACCTGTAAAGTCTCTGAGTGTTAGTTCGATTAGAGGGTCTCAGTCACAGAGTTTATCTGCTCGTTGTAACTGGAGTAAGTGACCAAAAGTTGATTCCAGAAACTGATGAAGTGACATAAATTATGTGTTTGGACTCACCAGAGCAGAAGGAGTGAAGATGTTCAGGTAGAGACAGTCCTCACTGGAGGCTGCAGACTCAACATCACCAGGCTGAACACAGCTGGGACTGAAAGTAAAAGATTGAAGTTTAAGGTCTCTAAAGACTTGCCTCTAAAAATGTTCCTAAAACATTTTCCGCATGTTGCTTTAACAAAGTCCTTCCTTTGTTATCATGTAATGTCATGGGAACGTTTTACATCTTCAGAACATTACAGAGAAAGGGTTCCACCTTTGTTAAAATATCACATTACAGGAACGTTTTTTTAAAACACATTTTGTCTTCTGAGGCCTTGATAACATCTGGCAACCATCAATGTTGGTTTTAGAATGTTGTTCTTCTGTTATCATAGAACATAATCTGACAACATCCTCCAAACATCATCTGAATGTTAAAACATTCTGTCTTGGTTACCTTTTAACATCAAAGGAACACTTTTTAGAATAATAAATGTCCTTAAAATGTTCTTAGAACATTAGCTCAGAATGTTCTCTTTAGAACATTATTAGAACTTTCAGGTAATGTGAGCAGATGTTGTGGAAATGTTCCTGCTGTCTGTTGTTCAGGTGTGCTGTCAGACAGGTGTGACTTAATTAGTTACCGTGGTTTGGTGGCGTCCCAGGTTCCCGTCCAATCAGCTGTCTGAGCTGCTTCGAAGCGGAGCGATCCTATTGGTGGACGAGCGTATGGGACTCCGAGGAACTGAACCACTGTCCTCCTGTCTGATCCCAGGACTGTTTCCACAGCAACGCCCTGCAGGATCCCATGGCCCGGGATGGAGACGGATGTAGGCGACGGCATTCGCTCTGAGAAAACAAAAACAGGTGAGTGATCAGGCGTCCTCTGTTGTTCTCTGCTGCGATTGGCTGACTGGCTCACCTGCTCTCAGGTACACCTGGGAGGCGGGCTCTCTGAGAACTGTTCGGCAGGAGTAGGAGGGGTTGGAAGAGCCAGGGGCGGAGCTTAACCCACAGGTGGTAGTGTCTGGGTAGAGGATGCATCGGATGGCAGACTCCTCCTCTCTGAGTGACACGGCAGCACAAGACTCCGCCTCCTGACAGGCTAAAGCATCACCAGGACAGGTGATCAGTAAAACCTGAACAACAGGTGAGGATCATCTCATAGAGTTTTTATAATAGCTGTCGTTACCATGGAGACACCAGTCCCTTGTCTTGTCCCCGTCGGTGGCGATGTCACGGCTCACATGGATGACATCATAGGTGGAGAGAGACGGATCAATGGTGATGGATGACTCGGAGAGGAGACGCCACTCTTCCATCGATACTGAGACACAGTAATCTGCTTTTAGTACTACTGCATGTGTAGTGGTGTATGAGCAGTACTACTATGCTCTTGCAGTACATGTAGTGGTGTATTTGCTCTTCTACTGTGTTGTTGCCGTACATGTAGTAGTATATTTGCAGTACTATTAAAACTACTGGAGTATTTGCAGTGAAATTACCGTTGCTTTTGGTCGGCGGCAGGTTGAACGGAGGACACAGAGCAGGAGATGAACTCCACTGATTGACTGAAAACACAAACACGTCATGTTACACACCGAGTCACTTCACGTGTATCTGTGTGTGCACTTGTGTGTATTCAGTACCTGGTTTCTGGTACCAGCCGAAAGGCTCCGGTGAGACCTTTATTGCAGACGGTCGACAGTCCTGAGTCTTCCATGTTGTCGAGTCGCTTTCACTGCAGGTCTGAACGCCGAGACTGATGAGGGCGAGACACACAACGTCTGAACCACCTGCACACACACACAAACACAGATACACACACAAACGGACAGACACACATAATGGATTTTTTGTTTTTAAGGTTCCAAGTGTGAGTTTTTATTAAAAATCCTGCATATGCTTGTTTTTTTGTGTTTTTTTAACATAAAAAAGTAACGGTGGCATCACGTAAACAAACAGCATTTAAATAATCAAAATTCTAAAAATGAATGAATATTTGGTGGATATGATCAGGACTGATGTTAGTTAAAATACATTAGCCATTAAAACTGCACCTTACGTTTTGTTGTACTTGTTACAATGACAATAAAACAAATCTGAATCTGAATCTAAAAGAGAAATCATATTAAAATATTCATTTTTTTGGGCAATTTTAATGACAGTTATTTGACAAAAACATTTTTGTCTTTAAGGTCCTGAGTTTGAGTTTTTTTTTTGAGTTTTGTCATAATATGAACAATGATTATGCATCAGAACAAATGTTGATGCTCATCATTGACATTGACTGTTTGTTTTAGTATAATCAAAACTGACATTTATTATTAGCCATAAAAATATTCCATTATGTTAAATACATCATCCGTACCTGCAGTCTCTCTAATCTGTGTAAATCCGTGCTGGATTAATTTAGAATGTTAATGGATGAATAAAAAAATTTCCAAGTGCCTTCACTTTACTACATACAGAATTCAGCCCAGAAAGCTGGCCACTGGTAACCATGGTTACCTGGTGATTTTGTGTCACGGACGAAGCCGATACCACGGCAACAAGGATCCTCATCACAGCGCCGCTCACACTCCATGAACCTGAACACATAAACAGACAACCTTAAAAAACACCTTCGAACTTTTCCTTCAGGTTTGAGAGTTTGACGTTGTAATTTGGCCAATATTATTACATTTCTCTGGAATTCGTATCTATATTCAGGACTTTTCTTGAAATTAGTGTCTGTTGCCAAAATATTCCAGTACCAGCATTTAATTTTCACCTTGTCTTCTCAGTAATGACCACCGACTCTGTCATAATGACTTTTGCATCTTTTGTTAAAAAAATCTTAAACCTGTGTGTCCATATTCCTTTCTGCTTGGACTATTTTCGGCCCAGATTTATTCTCCATATCTGGTTATGATTTATCGCATCCTGATTTCCTTTAATATAAATTAATTATTGTATTTATTAATACCCTTTTTGCACAGGAATCCCTCCTCTGTTGTTGTTTGTTCTGTCTAATTCCAGTCTAAGGACTTACCTGTGATATTAAATCTAAAACTGATCTTTTCATGCTGTGTTCGTGGTAAAGACACGTTTACTTCAACTTCTTTAACCCCCCCCCCACCCCAAGGTCAGTGTGAAGAGATGGAACATGTTTGTCTGTCGTGTTACCCTTCAGGCAGTGGTGTATTTTGTTTCAGGGAGACTCGGCTGCGAACGGAATAAGAAACCATCTTCTGGAAGGAAACTTTCTCGTAGAAACTCTTCACCGGTCCAGACAGATTCCCTAAACATATAAAGTGAGCTTATAAAACACCAAAACCCCACAAACATCCTCAAACAGTACTGCTATGTGTGTTGTTTGTTCAGACAGTTCACTGAATATGGAAACAGAAAAAGGTTCAAAATTTAGTTTATTGCTTCTTCTATTTAAAAAAAAGAAGAAAAAAAAAAAGGTAAAATCAGGTGATGTATTTATGTGTCCAGTGCAGATGGGTCACTTTAATATTACCTGTACTTCTAAACCATGTTCATGTTTTCCAGTAAACTGTCTTGAACTAATTTCCTTGCTTAACCTTTGCTTATAAACACATCAGTGAGGATGACAGTCTGTTTAAACCTGAAACACAGCAGATGTGTTTGTAGGAAACATGGACATGGTTTGTGTAAGCTGATCATTCTGCTAACGTCTGGCAGCAGGCTCAGAGCAATTGTCTTTGAATTGTTTTCCGCTCAAACTGAACAGCAGCTCCTCTCCTCACCCTTCTTGCTGTAGGTGTTGTTGGGTGTTCGGTCCAGCAGGGGGCGACAGGGGCGTCTCAGAGGTTTGTCGTAAGCGCCGCAAACTCTGCTGTCTGGAAACAACGAGCAGCTGAAGAAACCTGCAGCGTCACTGAGGTCAGCAACCGAACACTGTGGCTCTGCATCACAACCTGTAACACAGACGTCACATCTTGTTTACTTTCAGGTAAAACTAAAACTGAAGCAGATTCAGACTCTGCAAAAACTACACAACCTCAAGGACTGAGTGTTGAGCGAACAGACAGTGTTTTTTATCTCGTGTTAAAGATCAAAATGGACGATAATAAATGCCAAAAAGACCACACGAGTGAAGCATCCACTGTACAAAAAGAACTTTACTTCTATGAACCTACAGTTGTGTTTGACAGTAAAGTGGCTCTAATGAATAAACACAAAGGAGGAGTCAGTTTGACGTACGTGTGAGGCACCAGAGCAGAGCCTGCTGGGAGTTGTAGTTGTTCTTGTTGAGCAGGAAGGACAGAACTGGAAGCTTCCTCTGAGGATCCACAAGGACATCATCGGCAGACAGAGACTCAAACTTCAGCTGCACTGAGTCTAAAACAAACAGCCGAACGTCATGACAAACACTCATTCATTCAGATTTATTCATGTGTTCATCTGTTTCTGTGTTTCCACATTAAAAACAAACAAACAAAAAAAAAAACACAAACCATCTAGAGGAGGACTGAGCTCTGCTGCAGCACAGGAAGAGGAACCAGAACTGCTGACGGCTGAATCTACAAATAAAACAACACAAAACAGTGATAAACAACCATCGCAGCTTTATTAAGCAGGGCTTCATTTCTCCAGGTGTGTCCAGGTGTACCAGAGTTCAGGTAGATGGACTGGAAGCTGATGATGGAGGCCTGGTAGTCCTTCTTGTTTTTACTGTCAGCTGGCAGTGCTGAGTCAGCTGAGTGGAAGAACAAATAAACAAAAAACAAACACAGTCGAATCAGCTGAGCGGACAACAAACAGGTCAGCTCGTGTTCATGTGTTTCAGCTGTGGCGTTATTTTCTCACTGATGGTAAACTTCTGTCCTCCAAAGTCGAACACGAAGCTGCGCTGCTCCTTGTTGTAGGTCAGCCCCGCCCCACAGATCCTATTGGCCGCTCCCTGTCCAATCACATCCCAGTCTTGCTCCCCGCACATCAGTACTGACGGAGCTCTCAGCCAACCACAGAGCAGAGTTCCTGTGGTGGGCGGGGCAGAGGAGCAGTTAGCGCTCATTTATTCATTTACTCAGCAATTCATTCTGTCATCCGGTTCATTCGTTCACTGTCAGTGATTTAATAATTTGTTGTCACATTTGTTACCCAATACATTTAATATACTCAAGTTATGCAATCAGTTCACTCACTCACTCCTTCATGTACTACTCACTTCATTCAGTCACTAATTTGTTCATTCAAATCATTCAATTTTTACTTATTTAATTATTTGCTCACATTTTTAACTCATTCAAAGTTTTAACAGTACATTCTAATTCCTTATTTCCTTCACTTATTTGCTTTCTTCGTGTACTCACTTCACTCATTAATTCATTTCTTCATTAATTTTCATTCATATCGCTCATTTTAGTTGTTTACTCGAATTTCTAACTAATCCAGTTTTTTATACATTTACTAATTAATTCACTCGTTCTTGTTATAAATTCCTTTTTTCACTTAATTATTACGTTAACCCTGAGCTTACTTAACTTCCTGCATTCACTCATTCATCCATTCATCCAGGTGTAACATGCTGCTGTCTCCATGACAATGTACCTCCATCCAGGCTGTTCTGGTTGAGGATGAATCCGTCACAGCAGGCGTCGCGGCTGCAACCGTCCTGACAGAAACGATGGGCGTCGGAAAGAGAGGTCTGCCTGGAGGAGAACACCTGAGTCCTGAACACACCTGAGAGCGCCTTCATCATCCTCGTCCTCACAAAGCTCTGCTGCTGCTGCTGCGACGAAAACTCTGCCCCTGAAACACACAGGTACACACTTGAATACACAACGGTACACACCTGAATACACAACTGAATACCCTTGCCATTGTAACAGTACCTTTCTTTCTGATGACCAGCAGATCTGAAGCCCCGCCTCTCACTCTCACAGAGCAACTGAGCCCATCAAAGCGCTCGGCCTGAAGATTACCCAGAAACCCCTTGGACTGAGGAGTCACAGAAAAACACATTAACCAGGTTTGACTGCAGCTCAATTTAGTGCAGGAAATATCAAACAATAACTGGGCTTCATAACATTAAATATACAGTGCAGCGCTGTCAAATATAAACCTTTTGTCAGTGTTGGACCTATGGACTGTGGAGCCATGATGCAGACATGCATCACATGGAAAAGAACTGAATAGAAGAACTGAAAAATCTGACTATGAGACTTAACAAAGTACCACTAATCAGAGCTGCAGTGGGGCCTGAATTTTTTCTAAAGGAAATCAAAACTGGTAGTTTGTAATCTGACATCAGAGCACATATTCCATTGTAGAAGTAATCTGATTACTGTGAGGGGATACAGTTTAGACCTGTCTGACACTGCACAGGGCTGCACATACTGCTGTTGCTTACTGTGACATTAAAATGGTTTCTTATGAATCATCTCTATACACACATATGTCACCATATGATCAATAAGAAACTATTTACTGAAAACTGTGAAGTTCTTTGTGGCAGTGATTTAAAAACTGGTTTATTTACTGATATTCATGCTGACTGTGAAAGCTGCAGAGGTGTGTACCTGTTGGGAGGTGTTGCAGTCTGTGTTCACTGTGTTTGTGCTGTACAGCTCACACTGAGTCTGTCTATTGAACAGCGCCACATGGTGGCAGGACGGCTCCGCTGCACAGGCTGAGAGACACAAACAGCAGTAAACATTAGTGATACCAGACACACTGATGTACAAGGAATCAGATTACACTGTAGAAACACTAAAGCTGTACTCAAAATATTACTGATGTGTGTGTTACCTTGGATACATGTTGTGAGGTCAGATGTCATCGTCTGCAGGACTTCAGCGGCTTCAGCTCCGACCGTCAGTTTTGATCGAGGAACCGCCTCAAACTTCCTGAAAACTGAACACCACAGAATGATGAGCAGGTGACAAACATGCTGCTGCGTTGTGATTGTTCACTGAGTCCTCACCTGAACACTCTGCGTCAGTCAGAGTTGCATCGCTGCTCGTCCACTCGAGTTCCATCCCCTCGCTGCTGAAACACCTCCATCTGCCAGACTGCAGGTCGGGCTGCGCTGGCAGGAAGTCGCCTTCCTGTGAACACCGCAAGCCCCGCCCCCGGCACTCTGTCACACCTGAGACACACACAAATAGGTGAACCTCACATCACACAACTTGATAAACTGGTTCAAAATGCTGCATATAAATTATTCTAAATACTAATATTCAATATTCAAATCCACTTTATATACTCAAAATCAATACAAACACGGATCAAAGTGATGCTATAATTTCATGAATTTCAAGAATGCTCAATGTTGGAAAACAAAATAGATTATTATAGATGATTATTATAATTATTAGTGGATCATCAGTGGAGGTTTTATTGAAGCATCAGATCCAAAAACATTATCAGAAAATACACTATTTCTAAGATAACATACGATAAAACTTTGTTATTCCTTAAGGAAATTATTTTGCCAGATGTTGCTCAGAAAACCAAATTATAGAACACGAAAATGAATGCAGTGAATCATAGAAATGCAGAAAGACAGAAGTACGATACATCATTGAAAATAAAAATAAGTGAGATAAAACAAGGCTAGAATAGAAAAAGTAATGCTAGTAATGATACTGAGACAGTAAAGTAATATCACATGACAATCAAACAAAAATTCTAATTACAATCTATTGTGAAATTACCTAAACAGCCAATTCATTTCTGTCAATTAGTTAACTGACTTTGAATTAAAATCACAGAGACTCACACAGGTCGATGGATGAAGCTCCGGCAGGTGAGGAGCCTCTGGGACACCTGTTGCAGAAGTCCCGCCCCTCTTCATCCTGATAGGTTCCCTGAGGACACAGAAGACACACCCCCTCCCTGGAGAAACTGCCAGCAGGACAAACAACTGCAAAAAGAGAGACGAGACTAAAACTGAGTTTCAAAGTCAATTTATTATCTTCCAACACACACAATGTCCTAGGACCAAAACACCAGAATGTCTACAGTTTGCAGAATGTTTTTCTGGATGCTTTTTCCCACAATCCTCTGCTCAACTACATTGTGGCGTCTTATGAGTATACACAAGCCTGCCTGTCAGTCGACTAATCATGTTAATTTTTAAAAATCTGATGGAGTTGACGAAGAGCGAAGACCTTTAATAGGCAGCATTTTATGGAAAATATATTTAAAAGTTCAGTGTATGTGTTGTTTGATATGATACTGACCCCCGACTTTCATAGTCTATTTTCTGCATTTATGGATTAATTGCATTTTATAACACTTGTTTTTGCAGTTTGATGGGCCAAATACATGCATTTTGTGGGTACAGAGGCTGCTTATACAAATTCTGTTGAAGTACTTTTTTAAAATATAAAATTAATGTCATGTTTATGTCATTTCATTACATACAGAATTTTAACAAACTTTATTTCTATTCATGTATTTATTTTTGTTGCATATATAAGACATTAAAGCATATAAACAGACTCACCACAGCCTTCACCATCATTGCTCAGGCGGTAACCACGGGAACAGCTGAAGCTTGGCATCGTCACAGAAACCAGTTTTGGCTCTGATGTGAGTGTGGAGCGGATGTTTCCCAGGATTCCTTGGACTCCCTCCAGAAGTCTGGACACATTCAGGAAGAGTCCTGATAGTAAAAAACAAAAACAGAAGAATCTTTTAAAGACAACTGAAGGCATTTAATTTCTAAAAATGTCATTTAATCTGTTTAAAACCAAACAAACTCCCCTGAGTCAGTTTGCAGCAGTCAATTCTCAACAGAGCTTCAATGATTTATTGATTAGTTATTAACAACTAAATTAATCAACTATTTTGATGATTGAGTTTAGTAATATTTTGAATGCATAAATAATAGAAACCCAGTGATTCAGTCCCAGCTGTTCCAACACTTGCTAATTTTTTACAATTTAAATTCAGGGCTCTCCCCTGTAGTCGACTATTTTCACTTTGGTGTGACTAAATTCATCCTACATCCCTGACTCATTAAGCATCAGATTTTTTACATGGACTCTGTTGACACGTTTCCTCACTCGTCTATCAGTGTGACTGTGTTTGTCTGACTCACCAACGTCGTGGAGGTCGGGGAGGTCAGTGGTCGGCAGGTCGGACATGGCGGCGGTCCAGGTGAGAGTTAATCTTAGCGAGTCGTCACCGCTGCAGCGCAGACTCACTGAGGACTCATCACACAGTGACACAGAGCGGCCCAACACAGGAAGCTACACAAAAACACACAAACTCACAGTTTACTGAGCTGCATCAACATGTGAACGTTTAGTCAGCTCAGATCTGAGAAAAACAAGATCATTTAAACTTTATACAGCCTCTAAACATCAGCATGGCTCTGGTTCAGGTGAGCAATGGAAGGTGAGACAGAGCTCTGTTCACCTGTGCAGAGCAGAGTCCCCTGCTGGTCATCATGTTGAACAGCTGAGACTGTAAAGTGCTGATTTGAGAGCAGGAAGACGGCAACAACCAGAGCTGAGAGGATGACACCGACTGAAGAGGCTGAGAGACTGAACATAAACACAGAAAAAACACAATGTGATGACAAAAGAATCAAATGATCATATAGAAATTAAAAACAGCGAATAGTGTGTCTGCAACAGAGGGGGCTGCATTTCAAGCTGTAGGACTCTTGGTTTTAGCGATAGCGGCAACTGGTGGAATAAACCTTTAGGACGACAAACACTTCTACTTACAGTACTTTTCGAGTGTATATCGACAACCAAGTTAAACAGATGGTTTATTGTAAGAATCAATGGTCCTAGAGTTGGGGTCCTGAAACTGCAGACACAAATGACTAACAGTGTTAAAGAGTTGTGTTTTTACTCTGGCAGGCGCCGCTCAGCGGTGCATCATCTTCGCCCCATCGCTGACTTGCCGTCTCACACTGGAAGCTGCTGACACGAAGAGAGTTCTGGTAACCGTGGTGACAGACGAGGTCACAGCTCTGACGTCCATCGACAACCGGGCGGCACAACAGTGCACCGTGGGTAATAACAGGGGCGGGACAAAGAGGACCTGGACAGAAAACAGACAGACATGAGGACCAATCAGCTTTCGGCAGCTTAACTGAGCTTCCTCTGTTGTCAGGATAATAGTTTCATTTATTACAGCAGTTGTAAGTAACTCAGAATAAAGTGACTGAAGGTGAAAATAATGAAGGTAATTAAATGATCTTTGTTCTTGCTAGTTTTTAAACATCTCCAACTGCTTTTATCTGATCAAACAGATCCTGCAAATACACAGAACTCTGTCTGTGGTGACAGAAATGTTAGTGAAATGTACAACTGAATAATCTGAATAATCAAAGACAAACATGTGTTTGCAGTTTAGAGTATTTTTATTTTTACAATTTACAGTTATTTCACAGATTTCACACTGAAAAATACAGATAATTACTAGTTAATTCAGTTAATAAAATGAATTAACTTAACATCTCTCTTTTTTTTTTTAACAGTGTGAACAATGAGCTGTGAGGGCTTTATGTTCCACTCATTCTTTTTATATTGCTGCAAATCTGCTCAAATTTAAGCTCAGACTTGTCACTTTATTGTGTAGCTATTCAATTTGAACTGAATGAAGCTTCAAAACATGTGAACTGCTTCAGCAGAGAAAACAAAGCTCTTACGGTCACATGACGGTGAGCGTCCCGCCTGTCGAGGTGTCCGTGTCCCTCCTACTTCCTGCCCGTCCTCTGACACACACCAGCAGGTGGCGGTGTCGCACTGCAGCGGGACGAAGGAGCCGTCAGGGCGACACTGAAGACCCTGTAACTCACACAAGCTGGGACCTAAAGGCACAACACAGTTTATAGAGTGAAGTTTGACAGCAAACACATCCATACAGTTTACATAGTACAGTGTGACAGTGAACGCAGCCCTGATGGCAGCTTGTGTGTGTGTGTGTGTGTGCGTACATGTCAGCTGTCCTGCGGTGTTTGGCGTCGCTGCTTGTATCGTCTCTCCTGTCTGAGGGTTCACACACCAGCCTGCAGCGCCTCCCTTCTGCAGCACTGAGAACTGACCGTCCTGAAGCACAGTTCAAGTTAATCAAGTTAATATTTCAGGACTCATTTATCACACAGTCACAGTGTGGGCAGTGAAACACATTGTCTCCGTGCTGGAAGACAAGTGTGAAATACAGTTGCAGGTTTATTCCATCTTATTTCATCAAGTTTCTGAGGCAGGAATATAAGGTGTGTGTTTGTACCTGCTCACACTGCGGCAGGTAAGCTGACATGGTGGTGATGTCGGAGCCTTTCATCCACCCAGACAGCAGAGAGTGAGCCTCAGCTCTCTGACAGCGAGTCAGACCTGCACAAACACAAAACCAATTTTTATGAAGAAAGGCAGGCAGATGGACGCATCGTTTTATTAAATTAAACACGCTGGTATGCAATTACAGAAAATGTAGCATTCCTGTATGATATCAGGCTGGTTTATTATCTCAAATGGAACTTGAACAGGTTCTTATTTCAACATCCAGCAGCTCCCAAACAACATGAGTCATGTTTGTGTCTAATATTTTCCCTCTTTTAGCTCAGTTTTTGGTCTCCACCCGCCACTAAAGGAAATATGTGGCTCTTTAGCTGCTAAATGCTGCACAAGTTGGTGACTGTAAAATGTCTGCAGCAGCATTATATTCCAAACTGCAATTATACCAGATTTTTCTTCTTATAAACTAATCTCACTTTGGCTGTGTTTGCACATATGTATTTTTGTTTGCATTGTAAACCATCAAACCTATTTGTTAAGATACACTAGTTATAATTTTATTGGCAACACAGTAATAACAAATACACAAATAAATTCATTTACACACAAATCTAAATTAAGACTTAAACTACACATTAAATAAAGAAAGTAAATTAAATTTGAGGTTAACTGATCTAAAACCAACAAGATGCAATATCAAAACAAACGTTAAAGAAACTCTGGAACTTGTTAGTCGAAGATACATTAGTTTTATTCTGCACAAGAGATTATTGACTTGAAAATACCAAATGCCATCACAGTTATTATTAGAATTTCAGCTTGGTGGGTTTCAAAAGATCCAGGACCAGTCACTGGATGCAAATATCAGGTGATGTTAAGGTGGTACAAGCTGATAAAGTGAGAAATCAGACCGTGTTTTTAAGTGTGTGTTTTTTAGTGTGTGTGTTGCATTGTCTTACATCTGGGCAGGCGGAGCGAGCGGCTGGTCAGAGAGTCGGGGATGTATTCTCCATCTTCATCAACACACCAACACTGACCTGAACACACACAAACACGTGAACAATTACACACTGCATTTTCTGACACAGTGTATTGATGTGTCTATCTCTGTGAGGACAGTTTGGGACAGAACCTCAGAACTGTAGATTGAAGTTTAGATTCACTGTTAAACTACGTTCAGAGCGATAAAAACTCAGGCCTCTTATTGATGTGAATGAGGTCAGTCAGGTGACAAAGCCAACACAGAGTATAGTTAACAATAATAATAGTAATAGTTGAACAAATTAAACATTTTCTGCGTCAAGAGGTTGCTTTGATCAGTCAAATACATACAACTCCCGAGTCCTTGTGGAGGTTTGTCTCAGTATTTCTACTGTTCACTTTGTAATTGTTGCAGCAGTTAGACATGTGGTTGTGGTCAGGTGACAGATTCTGTCTGAGGATCCACACAGGTACAACTACAGGTGTGTGTGTGTGTGTGTGTGTGTGTGTGTGTTACCTGTGCTGTGGTAACACTGGGTGACCATCCAGCGTCCGTCAGCATCACACTGAGGAGTGAACGGCTGGTAGGAGCGACGCCGAGGAGGCAACAACATCTGGACAGCTGAAGAAGAAGAACATGACCTTAAGTAACAGCAAACACTCCTTCATTTAATCCAGAACCACTGTTTCTGCGGTATTATACAACTAATAATAATAATAAAAAATTGGTGAAGATTTGGCAGCAAGGCACCAGAAAAAATATGTTACAATACGGTGGAATGCTGTAACGTTCAAAAACTGTAAAAACTGCTACAAATATCGGCAAATATCTGTAAAATAATGACTTTTTTAAAGCTGATTTAAATATCGTAAAACTGCCATTTCATAGTCAGACACTGTAAAAGAGTGAATTACTACTTGTAAAAACAAGATTTCTTTAATGTGGATGCTGTTTATAGTTTTTATTTTTTACAGTAAGTAAAAAATGTATGCAAATGTGTGAAAATTACTACTTTTTCCCCATAATTTTACTAGATGTTATTTTTAATTTAACAAAACATGGAAAATCTGTAAAATACCTTGAGTCATGTATTTTTTCCAGTGCCTAATATATATGTGTTTTGTTTTAAACAAACGTAAACATCTGTGAAATAATTATGTTTTGTTGATGTGATGATTTTTTTGGGCTTGGCTTAATTCCATGATCAATTATTTGTACAATCTGTAATGTTATTTTCACATTTCAAAAAAAAATACACGCAATCATGACTCACTGGAGAAAGCAGCCAATCGCAGAGCAGCTTTGGAGCGGCTCAGCAGCCTATCAGAGACCCGCAGCTCCTCCTCTGATTGGCTGATCTGGAGCTCCTCAGGGGTCAGACGCAGACCTTCGGCCAATAGGAATCCATATCCCAGAGGGAGGTGGGAGGAGTTAGAGACGGCGATGATGCTCTTCACTTCCTGTCTGAACGCTGTGACCTCAGCCAACGCCTGCGAGCACTGACCTGCTGGTTAACATCAGACTGGTTAGTTAGCAGGTTATCAGCTCTGATTAGTTGTTCTACCAGTTAACAGGGAGCTCAATGGGTTCTGTTTATTCTCTGTGTACAGGCCGTAATCAGGTTCTATGTTCTGTTTTCCACTGATATTCAGCTGACTCATATTTGAACCTCTCCTTCACCTCATGATTTTATTCACAACCCTGTAAACTGCATTTCACAAATTAGTGGGTGCATGGCTCAAGATTTTCTTCAAGAAGGAGACAATTATTTTTTTTTTCACTTTTTAGAAAGTGGGGCTGGTCTTATAATAACAGTAGATGTTCTAAAGAGCACAGTAGTGAACGTAAGATTGATCAGATTTCAGCCTGATCTGACCTGCAGAGGACCGAAGCTTCTGTGCTGTTTTCTCTGAACCTGAAACACAAAAAACAGGCAAACTGTTAACACTAGAAAACAACTGCATTATGAACAGAAAGTGCAGTGAGATGAGAGCAGCAACGATTAATTAATTCCAATAATGGATTAGTTGTGTAAACTACTAAACACCAACTATTTTGACAACTGATGAATCAGTTTGAGAATTTCTGTGATTTCAGCATTGCAAATGTGATATTTTCTGATGTCTTTCTTCCTCTATGACAGGTGTGACAGCTAAGTGAGCCTACTGAACATCTTACATGTCACGGCGCCTCCTGTTGGCCCGGCGATCATCGTCTTCCCCTCAGCATCCACACAGAAACATTGTGAGCCAACGCACTGCAGCGGGAGGAAGTCTCCGCCCTCCGAGCATGCTGGGATATGGATTTCAGCACCAGCAGCCAAGTTGGATCTGACCTTCAGAGCGGTCATTCGCGCTCTCTCGCAGCGGGTCGGACAGCGAGGCCGATGGCCGGCAGTCCGCGACCCGGCAACCTCCTGACCCACAGAGTCGACACACCAACAGTCTGCACCGCCACACTGAACGTCCTGGAAACCACCGCTGGACGTGCAGCTGGGAACAAAGATGGAACCTTCATCCTCCTGGTCATTAGAGCAGGAACGCAGCAGAGGAGTCAGAACCTGGAAAACACATTGAATCAATATTTACTCAGAAATCCAACAGGGAGTCACTGCAGTTTCTCATGAGTCCCAGCGAGCAGGGAATGTTCTCACAATGTTACCTGCAAGTTCTAATAACTATCTATAAGAATATTTTCATTTCCAATATTGTTCTTGCTAAGGTAATATAATGGTCTAACATGAGCATTCAGAGGATGTTCTTGTGATGTGATATATGGAAAAAAGTTGGAACGTTCTTTTGTGAACGTTGTTTTGTAGATGTTGTTGAGGGAACACATGACAGAATGTTCTTTTGTAAAGATTCTTCCCCAATGATAATGAAGAAAGAATGTTGTCTTTAAACATTAAGATGTTATCGAGACTTCAGATGACAGCACGTTCTTTATGAAACGTTCCTGTAATGTGATATATTAACAAAAGTGGAACATTCTGCCTGTAATGTACTGAGGATGTTCTTCCATAAAACGTTTCCACAATGGTACATAACAGAGGAAAAACGTTCTCAATGCAAAGTTTGGCAAATGTTTCAGAACATTTTTAGAGAAAAGTCTTTGAAAAACTTTATCTGGCCTTTAAGAAGAACATATCGGGAACTACTGCATTACGAGAACTTTGCAGAACTTTCTCAGAACATTTTTAGAACCAAATTATTTTAGCTGGGTGATTTGTTTTTGATGTAAATGAGCCACGGTTCATATGATGTGAATCTGCTGCTGCTCAGTAAGACCTGACACTGACTTTAGTTTAGTTTCCTGCAAACTTGTTGTATCGGACCTTTTGCAGTGAGGCAGACTGTGAGCTGCTGAGACCCGTCAGGGTGTTCTGGAGGGCGGACAGGAAGGCAGCGTCTTCCAGTGCCATGCTGATGGACTGGACGATGTCCCGGTTCTTCTGCAGGACGGCACTCTGAGAGGACAGCCGGCCCAGACCGAGAGCTCCCTCAGTTCCAACCGACCCGCTGAAGTTGAAGGCTGCAGCGCTCTTCAGGAACTTCCCTCCAAACAGGTTCTCCTGGAGGCGCTGTGGCGAGGATCGGGTCAGAGCCTGCAGAGCCCCGCCCACCGAGGGCAGGAGGCCTTGAAGGACCTGGACCAGGCGAGAGAGGAAGGAGGTCGGATCCATTTCTGCCGGCAGGAGGTTCCTGAGTGGACGGAGGAGGGAGAGGCAGGAGGCTGGAGATCTGCCAGAGGCGGTCTCCAGAGGAGGTTCAGCTGGACCAGAGAAGAGGCGGGACAGAGCCAGGCGCCGCTGAGACAAGCAGTCGACCGGACCAGAACCTGGACCAGGGCAAAGGAAGGGCAAATACAACATGAGAAGAAGCAAGAGGAGATCAGAAGAGGCGCAAAATGAACACAACACATGAAAACCAATACAAACAGAGACAACATTAAAACACATTAGCAAAGTTTCAAAAATTAAAGTTCCCATATGGTGAAAACCATTTCATTGTACTGTTGAGGAAGAGAGCCGACTGAAGCACTCACTGCAGACCAGGGAGTCTCCCTGTTGTCGTGTCCCAGGAAGCTCTCTGCCTGTGGGGTCCACACACCAGCACTGTCCCCCTTGCTGACACTGTCTGGAGGTGAAGGATCCGTCGGCCTCACAGGACGGGACGAAGACGCTGGACGCTGCCGCCCGCCGCTCCTCCTCACAGGGGGAGGGGCCTGAGAGACAAATCTGTTTAAACCACTCAAACAGGTTTCACCCCTTTTTAAACCACCCACTCTGTTTTAAACAGCAGCTGGAATGAATGTAAAGGAGTTTACATCTGAAGTGTCCGGTGAGGGCGAGCCGAAGTCCCAGCATCCTCCTCTGCAGGACTCTGTAGATGTTGGTCTGAGCAAAGGAGCGACCAGAGCTAAGACCAGAGAATGCCGAGTCGTAGACCTCAGACAGGAGCAGCTCCACACCTGGATGGGAGGAACATACCTTCATCATCATCACCATCACCATCACCATCATCATCATCATCGTCATCATCATCATCATCGTCGTCGTTGTGTGTGTGTGTGTACCTGTGTTTTCCATCTCTCTTCCTCTGCTGTCTGTACAGAAGCAGTATGAAGAAACCAGTGGGAAAAACTTCCTGAAACTACTGAATGTCTCGAAGGCTTCAGGAAACCTAAAACAACACACACACACACACACACACACACACGTTTACACACTCAGAATCACACATACACACAAATAAACACAGAAACTCACAAATATACAAACAGAACTGTTACACATATTGCTACATTAGTTGTTGCTTGAGGACAGACAGACAGACAGACAGACAGACGTGTTACCTGTTGAAAGCGTGAAGCAGGTCCAGCTCTGCTCTGTTTGTGGTGTTGATGAATTTACACTGAACAGGGAGGAAGGTGCCATCTTCATCGCACTGAGGAGGAGAAGGAGGAGAAGGAGACGTGGAGGTGTGGAGGAGACGTCTCTTCCTCACCTCACAGCTGCCGGGACCTGCAGCACACAGGTGAGTCAGCTGGGGACCTCAGTTTGGCACACAAACATATTTAAACACAAGAGGAGAGTGTCTGTACTGAACTAAAAACAGCATGTGTTGGCTGCTGCAGGATTCCATCTTTCACTCATAAAACCTGGTAAAAATAACCCCCCAGGGGTATCTTCTCCTGATCTTTTGCCACAACCCTAAGAAGAAGCCTCTTTTCAAGCTTTCCCATTTAGTTTTATGTTAACAAATCTGTAGTCTGGTATGCTTTAATTACCCTCTAAATGTGTTCACTTAAGCATATTTCTTGCATAAATATCATATTGATATTCAAAAAATACATATTTTAAAAGAGAGCAGACATTCTTAAAAATGGCGTGTTTCCTTGGTTTACTTTACTTGTGAAGGTCTAAAAATTGGACAATGGTAAAAATTTTCACTTCTTTAAATTCAAAAAGCAACCTTTCATATATTCTATATTCATTACAAATAAAGTGAAATATTTTAAGTCGTTCTTAGTTTCATTTTTATTTACTTCTATGAATTTGTGCTGTTTAAATAGTAATGTACTCAAACTGAAATACTATATTTCAACTTTTCATGAGATATAAGCCAAAATGAAAAAAAGGAAAGGCTTGAAATATTTCAGTTAAAGAGTCTAGAATGTATACAAATTTCACTTTCTTAAATAACTGATGGAAAATATGTAAGTTTTTGACAATGTTCTAATATTTGAGATGCACTAGTGTAAGCAGTTGTACTACTATGTTTATTGGAGTAGCAGTGGTGTCAGGATGAGTATCAGCAGTAGTGATACGTACAGCGGTGGGGTCGGCCGCTCTGTCTGGTCCCATAGAGCTCCATGCCGTCCTGGTCCACACACCAACACTGCCCCCTGCTGGACTCACACTGCACCTGCTCAAACAGGCCTGAAGCAGAACAGCGCAGCACAGACTGCAGCTGGCAGGCAGTCGGACCTGCAACAACACAGATATTCATGTTGTAAGTTGACAACACATGCAAGTTCATCGGACTATCATTTTTTTATTAGTCACATGATGTTGACTATCAACTCCTAAGTCAACCAGGGTTTCTGAACCTGTTCAGGGCACGCTCACATGAAAGAGGCAGTGTTAGCACCAGATGACCAATTAGCAACAGGGACAGCCATTAAACTAACTATTAACTTGCTTCGTGTAAGGAAATTGTTGCATAATATTAGATGCAAAAAAAACCCTACAAAAACACAACACTGTGATATGATCAGCATCACATCAGCCACACAGAGCTCTAAATATACTGATGCTGCATTGGACTGGACATGCAAAACAGACAAAACACAACACACACATATAAACAACACACACACAAACAACATGTGATCTGATTAGTAAAGGTGCTGTTTTGTTGCTGTGTTTCTCACAGTGAGGAGCAGAGCTGTTGGTTCGAGTTCCGGCGACCTCCTGACCTTCAGCGTTGACGCACCAACACTCCTGACTCTGACCGCTGCACTGTACAGGTCTGCACACACACATACGCGCACACACACACACACACACACATTTCATGCCATCATATTTATGTGTATCTTAAAGTAAATACAGATTAAAAAAGGACACTCTATCATCCAACTTGTACATAAATATGACGGGGATGATATTCGTTTAAATATGCTGATAAAAACTTGTAATAAAGACAAATGTGTATTTCAGGCACCTTTATCAGTCAGGACAGTCTGATTTATAATTCTGGGTCATACAGGCTAAAGTAAAACATACATAAAGTTTACTGATGAAGAACTGCATGATGCATTCACATTATCTGAAACAAAATATATTTCTGTGTTGATCATGTTTTGGTATTTTGTCTTAGGCTTTACATTCATATAAAAGTAGAAACAAAAATACAATGACAATAATAATCTGTCTTCATGTAGCACTTTTTAAAATCCAGGTTATGCAGCGTTTGAAAGACAGATAAACACATAACGTAACCAACACAGTGTTGAAAGAGGTGCAAACATTACTGAAAGAAATACATGACAGTTTAACGGAAAAAACTTAATGCAAAGAGAATCAGTAAAAGGCTTTCTGTTTGAAATAAAAAGTAAAACAAATAGGGTTAAATCTTAAAGTCTGTCCTAAAACATACTGGGGACCAGCATAAAGAGGCTGGAATGGGAGTTCTTGTCAAACTTTAGAAATATAGATGTATTCATATCAGTACCTGAACCTGCCATCTTCTGTACAGTGAGGGATGTGACCTTGTTGCTTGGCAACAGCGACGCCCCTCAGAGCCTCACATTGGCTCAGGGTCTCTGACTCCAGCTGGTACTCTGAACAAACAGGTGACAACAACATCATCAAGAACCACATGACCAAAAGTTACCTTTTCCTCTTTTAAAAATATTATTAGATATCTACAAATGTCTACAGTTTAGGTTTGTTTGTTGATGCTGCTTTTAATCTGTTGACTCTGTGTCACATGACTAACTGGCAGCAGAGTCCATCAGTCTGAGGAGCATCAAAAGGAAAAACTCCTTAAGTGTGCTTTAAATTTAAGATGTCAGGTCTGATAGCTTCCCTAAACTGAACTGCAGTGACCCAGAGTGAAGCTACAGAAGATTAAAAACACTTTAAACTGCAACTGTCTTCATTAAAGAAGTGTACACAGCCGCAGCACAAAATACACGAGAAAATCTTAACTTTTACTTTCCTACTCTTTATCATTTATCAGGTTACAGAGTCATGAATAAATTCATCTTTAGCAGAGTGTAAGCAGCACAGACATACCATATGTATTGTAAAGTGCCAAGATTTTCATTTTAAAGTTTAACTGACAGAATTATCATCAAATTCTTACAGGTAAATAAGTTAAACAGCTATAAAGTTTGAGGCTTTTGGAAGGTTTAAGACTATTATCTGAAATGTAAGACTTGACTTGAGAGCCTTCCTTAATTTATGTCCTACATAGTTATATTAAATGTTGCTAAAGTTTAAAATAATGAGATAAATGTATGTAAA
This sequence comes from Stegastes partitus, assembly GCF_000690725.1. NCBI lineage: Eukaryota > Metazoa > Chordata > Actinopteri > Pomacentridae > Stegastes > Stegastes partitus. Next base: position 1,409 of record NW_007581447.1, on the reverse strand, counting down.
AGTACATGTAGTACAGCTCACATACACTGAGTGCTGATCCAAAGCAGGCTTCCCAAAGTTCGACAAACAGAAGAAAGTGACCTCTTAAAGAGACAGGAGCTAAAACATATCTGAGGAGCTACATAAAGGGCCAGTATAAGACGAATAATTGTGCATGCTGAGGTTCTGCTTCTGTGAAAAAATGTTCAAAGAACCACTGAAACTTCAATAATGCTGCAGAGAACTAACAGAAAAAGAAATATAGAACAAAGTCGACAGCGACGCAGTCAGAGAGGTGTTTACCTGAAGCTTTGCCCTGCAGCAGCGCTGGGCAGCAGACCAGGATGCAGGTGATTTGGAGCAGCCAGGCCATCGTCTCCGTGGTGACAGACTGAGCATCGCCGCCACCTTATAAACCTGCAGACCTGCTGAGTCACCGTGAGGAGGACGGATCGAGCAGCACACCTTCACCCCTCTTCTGTCCATCTTGGTGGAACCAGGTGTGCTTGACCACAACTCAGGAGGCGGGCAGCGAGCTGTGAAGCTCTCTGATTGGCCAACGAGGATCTTTAAAACATGAATGACGGAGGTCAGCACTCAGCGTGATGTCTGTTTTTCTTATTCCAGCACACTGAAGCAGTTTCACGTGAAACAGCCTCACACTAACAGCTCAGCATGACAAACAGAATCAAACAATGTCACAAACCGCAGCATTTACAGATACATGTCGAAAGATGGGCCTTTAAACACACAAAGTTCAATTAAATACATATGAAGTAACACAAAACACAACAATTTATACACATGCTGAAGCCCAAAACACAACAGAACATACCGCAAACCGCACACTCAAAGCACAAAAACAGCTCACAAATAGTAATTCAGTAACACAGTTGCAAGCGGGTATGTTGAAGTCCCAAACATAAAAAAACAAATACAGCTTTGCTGCCACTTCACCCAGCTTGTGTTACTGAGCCAGAAACCCTGAGAGGTCACTGAACACCTGAGGAGAACAGGTCAACAGGTATTCACAACAGCAGGCTGAAGTCTGGATCAAAGTATCTGTTCCTGTGGATAGTTGAGAGAGTAGAAGATCATCTGATCTCTGAAAGACATAGAGGTAACGATGAAATGTTCAAAGCAAGACTTGTGTATTACTTCTGTTTTGTACAAGGTTAGAGAGAAACCAGAATCAGGCTGTAGTTTACATCCATCTCCACATCTGTTGCTGAGTGGAAGTTGACTTTTGACCTTTTGGATATCAGAGATGAGTCCAAGTGAACGTTTGTGTCAAATTTGAAGAAATACGTTCAAGACGTTAAAGAGAGATTGCTTTCACAAGAGCAGGATGGACACTCTGAAAACCTGAAAACATTCAGCCTCTTTGAACCGGCTCTCAGTGTGTTTCAGCCTTGTTGTTGTGTTTTTTT
>NW_007581446.1:0-26419 GCF_000690725.1 Stegastes partitus | reverse complement strand
AGTAAATAGCTGCCTCTTTCTTGCCTGAAATTTTGAGCACCAGTCATGTTTACCCTCCTTGATTATGCTTACCCTTTTTCAAGTCTTTTTTTTTTAATGACACAGACCTCCTCAATAGATCATTGATGATACAAACTAATGGATTGAATCTGAGGAGATACATGAATTTGTTTATTCTGCACTTGACAACAAATAAATAAAGAACAACCAAGAGGATTTTTGTTTCCAAAGCTATCATTTTAGTTCGATTACTCCAACATTTTAAGTTGTTTTCATTTTGTAGGAACTCTGGCGATCAGCAACCATAAACAAAAAAAACAAAAATAGGTAATCCACGTTTAGAGGTGCTTGTTTTTGCTCCTCGGCCTGTTTAAAGTGTGACAACATTAGGTAATGGATTCACCGTAACAATGGAAGAATGAATGACTTCGTCTGTTTACTTTTAACTTCAGTTACTCCAGCATTTCTATTTGTTTTTATTTTGTGGGAACTCTGTTGGTCAGTAACTATAAAAAGCTACTTATTCCAAATTTAGAGGTGCTTATTTTTGCTCCTCAGCCTCCTTAAAGTGCACTGAAAACAAATAACACTTTTAAATAGGTCCCTTTTGACCTCTAACGCCCTGCAGGTTACATATTTTAGATAATTTCATATCAGACACATGACAATCGACAGGACACCGACACATTCCTAGGCACATATTCAGAATCGTCTTTGTTTTCTCATCCATATAAAAATAGTTCTTGTGGTTTCTCACTTTCAAGAAGATACAGTGGATGTTGTTTCTCTGTGATAATTTGCTTTCTCAGGCTCAGGCAGCGAGAGCAAAGTTCTCCCGCTGACACTTGTCCTGTTTCAAAGTGCTCCTGCCCACATAACAACACAAGTATGAAGAGGAAGAAAGGTGAAAGTATCTCAGCTGTACGCATGACGCTGCTTATTTGGTTAAGGCTTCGGGATCCATTTGGCAAACAAGCTCCTGGTATTTGCATTGTACACAGAGGAGAGACGGGAGAGTCATTGTTTATCTGATCGCCAGGGCCTTCTCGGCATTTCTTGGTACATTAAAATGAACTGAAAGTGTCTTGTTTTTGTCCGAGTACCACAGCAAAAATCAAGTGTATTTAGTTTAGAGTCATTTACACAAAGAAAATAAACACATATTTGGATTTGAGAAGTTTGTACTGGCTAAAAATAAATAGAGTTATCACAACGCGGAGTCAGTTTCATCAGTTGTTGTTTTACTCAATAAGTGAAACACTTACCTGCCAAATACTGAATTAAACTGCCAGTTGGACTTATGTAAGTGTTACAAAACAAGCCACGCGTATCATCAAACAGTTATGAAAAGAGTCAAATTATGAAATTTTTACAACAATTTATGCTCGACCATCACTGACTTGACAAGAATTTTTACAGCAGAAAATATGGATAATGATAAATATATTTATCATATATGGAACTGTTATTTCTCATCATGCCATTGATTCAGAATCTGCCATATTGGACAAGCAAAAACAAATATAATGCTTGACAGCCTAATCCAATCAGAACAGAGACGTGGACTTCCACATGGTTCTCCAAACATAATCTATAATCCCACTTTGTAGGCGTAAACCTGAGTTTGGAGGAGACTTGTCATGTCAGCTTGTGTCATTTCTTTGGGAATTATTACTGTATTAGAACTTGAGGATGACATCAGCACAATGCAACACTGATCAAGCACATAGATCTGTTGGCATAGTGGGGTTTTCTAGGAGTACATTTATATACCTTAACATATACATGATGGTAATCTGATATACTTTTGAGAGCCTAAGTGGCAAACATATTGTCATAATCATTGTGGAAACAGTTTGATGGGGTTTAAATAGATCATCTTGCTTTGTGTTTTATTGGGAATAAACTTTAGTTCCAGGGATACTGTCGTTAAACACACAATGTGCAAAAAAAAAAACAAAAAAGGGTTAAAAATGGGTCATTGGACAATTAAAAAAATTAAAAAATCAATCTTAGAAAGTACTTGATATGTGTCTGAAACTTCACAGATGCCATTTTAAATATCTGTAGTTTCTAATCAAAGTTATCAGCCAATCAGAGATGGTCTTGCAGAAGGGCATCGATGATTTGAGATGGAATAACCCTGAACTCAGTGTTTCGTCTTTTTGGGTTGTAGAGATTATAATGAGAGATTATATTGTTGAGTTATTTACCAAAGTGTGTAAAGAGTTGTGTGTCTGTATCTCAACCTGTGCGCGCCTAATCCGATTTGTGAATATGTAAAACAGTCTTTCAATGTTCAGCAAGATTTGCTTAATACGTAGAACAAAGTTGTAAATACGTTGACATAAATGGTTGAAAGGGCTGAAAATACAGACGAGTTATCAGTTAAAACTCAGATAAACTTGTAATATTTTTTTCTGCACAAGTCCTTGGTTGGAATCAAACGAAGCACCTTGCAGTCATGCAGCAGCACTGTAGCCGTTCGACTACCAGGCCGCTCCATTAGTGTGCAAGTTGGCAAATTATAGTCATTTCATGTCCTGCAGGTCAAATCCATGCGTGAGCTTGTATACACTTAACTATAAGAGCATTTATAGGGGTACAAATACTATACTGAAGAGTTAATAACTGTGCCGGCTGTTAGCCAATCAAAATAAACAGGACCTACTTTAACCTTTTGTCTTGTTTCTCCAGCGGTGTGACTCATCCCCAAATGGCACCATTTACAGATACCAAGCAAGGACTCTAAATGGTAGTTGCACTGTGAACTTGAGTGACTACCGAGGCAAGAGCGTCCTCTTTGTCAACGTGGCTACATACTGAGGATACACCTATCAGTATGTGGGTAAGAAACGGCACCGCGGCCTTCTTTAATTGTTTTGTTGCAGTGTGAAAAACAAGCTTTGCCACCTCAACTTTTTCTTGTCTTCTACCAGAACTGAATGCACTGCACGAGGAGATGAAACCGTATGGGCTCACTCTTCTTGGCTTTCCCTGCAACCAGTTTGGGAAACAGGAACCAGGGCAAAAACATGAAATCCTGCCGGGTTTAAAGTAAGAAATGTTTTACTTTTAATGCAAATATACCCCCAGTCAGTCACAGTGAAAACCCCACAAGCACCACCAGTTAAAGAATGACACTAACCTCGATTGTTTTAAGGGAAAGTTCTTGTTTCCCTGAACCTGATCTTGAAGGTATTTTGTACTGGATGCCTATAGAAAACATTAAAGCATGAGAATACCCTAAATTGGAGCCATAAGCTTCTAATAAGCCGGTATACATTTTGATGTGCCGTAACATAAGAACTTTTAAAGCTGGATGTAGACAGGAATTTGCCGTATTGGTAAATCCTGTCAATCAGCAAAGCTTCATTTAATCAGGGAAACATCCTTTGGCAATGAGATCGGTTTCTCTTAGTGGCCCCTCTAACACACATAGAATTTGTCTCGGGTTCCATCAGTCATCGTAGATCCATAGCGGAGCCTTTGCAATGCGCTGTGTGGTCTTGGTCGGCTTGTAGATGAATGTAGGGCAGCTGCCAAAGCCGCAAAGTGCTCAGAGGCACATCCACTGATAAGCTGCCCTCTTTCTGGATTCCAGGCATGTTAGACCTGGCAATGGATTTGTTCCAAACTTCCTGCTGTTTGAGAAAGGTGACGTGAATGGAAAAGACGAGCAAGAGGTGTTCACTTTCCTCAAGGTAAGATAAGGTCTTCTTGTCCAAGTGAGTGATTTAAAACTTAAATTTGACTTTAGTGGTTTTAAATCACAAAGATGTGTTATAAATGATATTCTGCAGAGGTGCATAGACGCCTCAGATATGTATCCAATGACTCAACATTTGAACGTTAGGCTGGATGCTCTACAGATCTACACAAACTTTATAACACGATAGGTCACGTTGGAGCAGCTCCAGAAGAGTGCATACATGTGCTTACACCCAGGACCACATGCAGCCAAACGAGGGATGTCCAATTACTGTGGCCAATATATGGCATTTTTCCTATTGTCAATATCTATATTTTTATGGACCGATTATTGATAAATTTAATGCACTATTGTCTCAGAAACTCTGGGATCTCATAAAAGTCTATCAAGCAGAGACTGTAAAAACTGAACAAGAAACACAAGCCGTCGCCACAAACCTGGAAATTAGCTCCTCCATTCTACATGTGGTCACCCTTATTGATGCATTCTCTCGCAGAAGTCAACGAGTGATATTTTCTGAACCATATGTAGTCGCATGTCACAATAATACAAAACAAAACACACGCATTACTTTTTAATATGAAATACTTGGTCACAAAAATGACGAGTTAATTTCATTGAACTTTCATAACTGATTAAGCAGGAATGACAAGTTGTACCGCAAAAACAAATATAACGCTTGATAGCGTAAATAAATAATCTTGCTTTGTGTTTTATTGGGAATAAACTTTAGTTCCAGGGATGCTGTCGTTAAACACACAATGTGCAAAAAAAAAAAGGGTTAAAAGTGGGTCATTGGGCAATTAAAAAAAAAAAAATCAATCTTATAAAGAAGCCTAGCTATAAATGACAGGTTCCTGCTACAACATGTTCTTAAAACATTGCATTTCATCAGGCCCACATATCGTTTACCAGACTTTCTCTATTACCAATAATAACCCATTTTAGTCGATCCCAAAGCCAAACCCAGTAAAACATAATATCTGGATAATATTAAATATATCAGCTATGATTATTTCTTAAATGCTCAGAAATTCTTGCAAGGCTTCATGAAATCCGGGCTGCTAGTTTTAGCGTAATCTTACTAACAAGCTGCACTGATCACAAACCAAACACTCAGTTGGTTTCCATACAGATCTATAGGATGAAAGTTATTCACTCCACTTTCTTTCCAACCCTGTGCTTCCCCTCATGCAGAGCTCCTGCCCTCCGGTCGGAGACAACTTCGGTGACATTAACGGCAGACTGTTCTGGGAGCCTCTGAAGACCAACGACATCAAGTGGAACTTTGAGAAGTTTCTGGTGGGACCAGACGGGAAGCCGGTGATGAGGTGGCACCCGAGCGTGGCCACGTCCGAGGTGCGAGCTGACATTCGCAAATACGTTCTCCAGCTGTACACGCAGGATGTTTTTAACTAGATGTGATCGACGTCCATCGTAGGAAGTCGTCGTAGAGAAAAGGTAGCGCATCAAGTAGAGTAATGGGACAGTGTCTGATACATGAAGATGGCATGATGAATGAAGAGGAGGCTTGAAAACAGGAACACTGTGGTGCCTCTTTGGAGTCTGGGGTTCAGGCCAGCTTTTCAGTGCATTCGAGCTGCCCTGCAATCCCACAGCGCCATGTCATCTTCACATCCCAGGACCTGTTAGCTATTACAGTCTCAATGTTAATTACTTCCAATAAATCCTTGAGAACACAACACTGATGTGCAGATCTTTTTCCTTACGGGAAACAACTCCGGGTGTAACTGAAAGGTGAAAATTATGTAGCAAAAAAAATTGAGCCCCCTTGATAAAAAATAAAATAAAAATGAAAATGGACACAGGATGAATAAGCAGGGGAAGATGCTAACAGACATTTAGAATAGATTTATTAAGCCAGTCAAATACAAAAAGTCTCACATGTGCTTTTGCCTACAGCAAAAAAGGGAAAAAAAAGGCTACAAACCAGGAAAATACAACTGCCAGTAATTACAGCGTACCTCTCAAAGTGCAATTCTGCTAATGTCTCATTTCAGCTCTCACCCATCGCAATTTTGTTCCCTGTTACTTAACAACTTGATAAAATTGAGCTTTTTTTTCCCCCCAAAGTCGTCTCCGCGCACATTTTTGAAGCCCTTCATCTGACTACTTGAAATAAACTATACTAAGGAAATTGTAATTGGTATTCAGGTAAAACAGGCAAGGCTTGATTTTGAGATTGGATTTACCTTTTTAAAAAAAAACGGTAATGATCTCGAGGTGTGGATCCCGTGTCTGTCATCGGGCCTCTTGACTTTGTGTTACAGCAGTTCACAGGTCAGTCGGCAAGGCATGGATTGCTGGTTGTTGGAGTGGACAGAAAGCAAAGCCAGACATCCCGGTAGAGGCTTTTTTTTTTTTTTTTTTTCCCCTCTGAGGAGCGGCTGTACTGCTGTAACATGGGGTCTAGAGCCTCCAAGTACTGATGAAAATCTTCCTCCTTCTGCCACCTGAGCAGAGTTTAAATGTTCAGTTGCAAAAATTAAAACTCAGTTAAGTTGGTGCGACATTAACAGGTACGAAGAGGAAGTTAGTCATCACTGCTGCTTTGACATTTTTTTGCTGCCGAAAACCTCGAGATGATGCGTGTCGGGGCTAAACTGAGCAACAGTACAGGATGCAGTAAGATGAGTATCGGAATGAGTGGTCAAATCAAGTAGAAGTGTTGTTTAATGAGATTAGGTCCATCATCATGGGGAAAAAAAAAAAAAAAAGGTTGTGTATGTACTGTGCATTGTGTATTGTGTCTGATACAAACATACAATGTCAATAGCTACAATATATTGGGATTACACTAACAACATAGAAAGAACAGCATTACTAAAGACAATGATTTACACTTAGTCAATGCAACTATCAAAACAGCAGGTTATAAATAAATTATCATAATCACAATCAATGTTTTTGGTATGATACCATCAAAATTCATTTCCCAAAATTTTTGTATTTCAACAACCACTTTTGAACAGCTACACATATGGGACGGTTCTATAACATCGATGGTACTGAAGAAACCCTCATAAATCAATTAACATTCACATTGTAAATTCTATGATTCAGTGTACCTATATAATCATTCATTGTTGGAATGAGTATACGTAGTCATATTGGGGAATGGCTTCCTGTAACCCTACAAGTAACAAACCGAGTGTTAAGTTGTTACATTGTTGCAGAGAAACAATCACATAGGTTTATTTTTCTGGAAAAAAAAAAACAAAAAAAAAAAACAAAACAATGTTAATTATTCCAACCTATTTAACAAATGACTTAAGTTCCCGATAAAAAAATCTAAATAATATTTCATGTATATATTCAGAATAGCGAAGTGTTTCACAAATAGCCTTATAAAACGCAAGTATAAACAACATTACAATAGGATATCTACAGTTCAGTAGGAAAATTATAGATCAAATCACACCTTGTCAACTCAAAAACAAACTGATTTCATGCTACTACCCAGACTCTGTTCGGTGGGTACGGTGACGCTTTAGTGCTTTCCAGGGTCAATGTTCTGTCGCTCCCTTTTTCCGAATCCTGCTGCTGCCGCGGCGGCTGCTGCTGCTGCTGCTGCTGACTGATCTGCAGAAAAAAAAAAGGTTCAAGATTACCTTTGACAGTCACAACCTTTGCAGCTACGTTTTTCTTTTGGAATTTGGAGTTTATTTTCTGGGTGTCACTGAGGCAAAATTTTATAATTTTTCTGCATTTCAAGTGGTCTCAGTAGAAACTTAGAGCATTTTAGCCAATCACAGGTCTTTTCAACTCATTCAGGTGAGACAGAAGAAATGAAAACAAACTTCCCGAAGCTGTAGTGGCACCAGTGGGTCAAACAGAGGACTTTGACAAACCTCATATAAAGCCACGAGTGAATGTTGACTTTTGGTTCAACTATTTTTGTGCATTTGTGCTTGTCTGGTGGGAGGGCCTTAGTACAGAGAGAGGAGAGTGTAGTTTTAACTTCTGATGTTTTTTTTAAATTGATCTTTTTTGCCTTTTCCAGATCTACGTCTGCTGCAGCTTTAATGCAACTAAACATTCACCACTGTGTCAAGTTTTCTTAATATAAAGATTCAAGTATCAGAGATTATTTACATGAAAGGATAATGCTGATGATTTTCTATATTTTCTTGACAACAATGTTCATAAAAAGCAACAACAAACACTGAGCAACGTACATTCAATAAATGAACATGATATATTTCAAGTAGGACTGCAGCTTATGATTATATTCAATATTAACTGATGTGTGAGTTATTTTCTTGATTATTTGATTAGTTGTTGGATCTACAAAATGTCAGAAAATGTCAAAAATATATATTTAGCAGTGTTTGTCAAAGCCCAAGAGGACATCCATAAATGTGTTGTGTTCACAACCCAAACACAATCAGTTGGCGGTCATAGAGGAATAAAGAAACCAGGAAATATTCAAATTTAAGTCGCTGGAATCAGACAATTTAGTCCTTTTTTTGCCAATAAAAATGCTCAAACTGATAAATTGAAAACAGCTGGTGAGGAATGTAATAGTTAATCAATTAATTGTTGCAGCTCTGATTTCAACCTGTCCTACTGACATAAATATGTACCAGTAGGTGTTAATCTATGGCTGAAAAAATGTATGCAACAAAAGCAGCATTTAGTCCTGCCAAAAGCATCAGTTGTGGCCTGTTTTTAAAGAGTTAAATAGAGTTTTACTGACAATAAAGACACAGTAGCGCTATATTGTCCCTGTAGCGATAAACAGTGCGATCTAAAAGAATTTAAAGTTGTATTCGTCTCACTGTGCCATACCTGCATTCTCTGGTGGTGGTCTCGAACTCTCTCCTACTGCTGCTCTGGCCCCTCTGGATTGAGGGAATGACATCTGCCAAGGAAAACCCTGACCAAAGAGAAAGCACCATCAAAGTTAAACTCTCCAAATATCCTTCATCATCACAGCTAGCAGCCCGTAAGTCTTTGCCGTAACCTAGCAATGTGGTTATTGAATGTAAGCGTGCGGCTCCCAGCGAGTGAGCGGAGTACAGGCAAGAGAGAAGAAGAGCCTTGTTTCCTCAGTGAACCAGAGTCACTCCAGAGACAGAGACAGAGGGGCCTTAGAGCACCCTTACCGGGGTAACAGGCTGGAAGTCTCGTACAGGGGGTGGTGCTGCGGCGGCTGCGGCTGTGGCGCCTGCTGCATTGGGCATCCTGGGAGGGAAGTGTATGGGCCAACCCTCAAGGCCCTGCGGTCCCACCTGCACAAAGGGACCACAGTAGGGAGGGCTCAGCGGGCCGTTCACTGAGCCTGACGTGGGGTCTGAGGTACGTCTTTCCTGCTGCTGCCCCTACGAGGGATCACAAGTACACATGTGATCCCCAATCAGTGCACGGCTGCTACTCTCAGCGAACGCAGCGCCCATGTCGCGGCATGGGCCGCTGCTGACCTTCAACCCTGCTGAGGCTGCCTCCCACTGAGGAGTGTAAATGTTCCACCTGCTGATCCCGAGTGCACTGACAAAACAAGCTAGCTGGAGTGAGGCTCTTGTGCTGGAGTATTGATTTGTCCAGTGTGGACTTATTACAGTCAGTCTAGTCGCTCAGTCATCAGTCATCTATGACTGCATTCTGTCACAAGGGGGCGCTAGTCTGCAACGTTTGCCACCACTGGTTCGTCCCAATTCATTCTAGAGGCTTCAAGAGTAACTTTCAGTGAAGTTTTCCCTAATTAAATGCACGGCCAAAATAAAATGACGGCACCGTTTTATTCACCATTTCAATACATTTGCAATACGATGGAGCTCAGACCTGAGCTGTGGCCAGTACCTGTTTGTGGTGCTGCATCTGCAGTCTCTCCAGCTTGCATCTCTCTGTCCGCTCTCTCTGACACTCGTTCTGCGCCTGATGAAGCTGAACCACACAAAGACAATAAATAGATGAGCACTTCAGTTATATAGACATTCTGGTATAATAGCAATTCACCCCAACATATAAAAGCTAAAGATTTCCTGATCGTGTCATATACGGACAAGATTGCGTACAAACAGCTCACCTGATTGGTCAGATTAGTAATCTGACCCTGGAGTCTTTCAACCTGCCGCCTCAAGTCCTCTTTTTCCTCGTTCATTCGCTCCCTGTCGCTTCTTTCTTTCCTGAAGTCCTCTTCAAAGATTTTCACCTGAAGCACAAAACGACGAGCAGTTGAGGAATCACGCGTGTGATGCAGCATCACTGTGCATATTCGTGTATTATGATTTGTTGCACGTCTGACCTGTTCTTTTAATACAGCAATTTGTGTGAGCAGTTCCTGTTTCTTCAGGTTATTGGCTGCATCTGCAAAGTTGCCCTGGCCAGGAGGTTGTTGGGAGGATGAAGGGGAGTGCAGGTTTAAGGCTTCCTCTAAAGCCTGAAGTAAGGACGAAACAAAGATTACACAAAAAGAAACGTCCGCGTGCTTGATAGCTCTTTTTGCATCTCTTCCACACTCACCCTGTTGAGGCGTTGGATCTCCTTCTCCTGGTACTCTCTCTGTTTGCTGAGCGGCAGCAGCTGATCCTGCAGGTAGCGGATCTTCTGCTTTAGCTCTGTGGTTTCAGAGTTTAAACACTCCTTCTCCCCCTGGAACATACAAACCCGAAACATTGAAACACTTTTCCTAAAGGATCTTGAAGCTTTTCTCCCCCCGTGTGTGTGTTTCCATGTCCTGATGATTAATAGCTTTTTTTTTTCTTGCATTCTCACCTGTACATTTTCAATCTTGGACTTGGCCAGCAACAGCTTCTTGTCATAGTCGCGCTGCCTCTGCTCTCGCTCAGCTTCCAGCTCAAGCACGGTTTTCTGGGACTCAGCCAGCCGTTGTCTGAGGTCTGTAATCTGAGGGACAGTTTAAACCGTTTAGGTGGGGACAGCATTCATCGAGTCCACTAATCACAGCTCTAAGGTATGATTTTCATAAACAGAAACCGAAAAAAAATAAAAAATAAAAAATGAAAAATGCGATTCAGTGATAACAACTCTGGTAAAGATAAGCATCAGCTGGTGCATGTGTTAAAATACAGCTTTGGAAATGCTGTGCGTTATCACATTACAAACTAAGCCACAGCAACAAGGACACATTTGCAAACACGCAGTTCTGTTTTTGTGTAAAATATGAACGAACATCGTGACGCAAATGGATATATCTAGGGTTCTGTGGTTTAAACCAAAGGCTGCATGGTGTCTCCGTCTGAACGAAGTGTGAATATAGGGTTGTTCATACATCTGGGTGTGCACAAGCAGAGATGTGTGAGTATGAGTGTGAGAGTGTGTACATCTGTGTGTCTCTGCTGCCCTCTGACTGCACCACAGCAGGAAGTCAGCGGGTACCGGAGAGGTGAGGGGAATTCTTGCTGAAGTGTGACAAGCCTTGTGGTAAGTATGCTCAGATAGCGAAGCTATTGCAAGATTGCACCTTTTAGCCTGGACAAGCACATTTATAAAAAAACACAGACGGCTGCATCGTTGCCAAATGATGCACACAAACGTCAAAATCATGCGTCTCTTAAAAGATATTTACGAGGGTTACACAATCTTTGTCGTCTGTTATTTCAGCTACTTGGAAAAACATGTCAACTTCATTCGTAGGAAGAAAAAAGAAAAAAAAGAAGAAAAGATTACTCCACTTTCGTACTGCAAAATGTGACCGCGGGTGTCACAACGCAACAGTTCTTAATATTTGTCAATCAAAATGCTAATAGTGTTCTGTAGCGTTTTCTAACGGTATAATTTAGTAAGTTTTGCCTATTTTAAGAGTCAGTTTATCCTTGTTGGGGAAAACAGTTCATACAGAAACTGGAAACTGAACTTATCAGTCTTTTTTAAAAATGTGTTACTACTGACAGCAGCTGTATCTGTCATTCATGACAGAGTGACACTTGTGCATTTAAAGTAATATTTTAAGACAATAGGAAACACATTAAACTTAACATCTGCACAGGTTGAAATGAATAAAGTGGAAGTCAGCTGAAGTTAGTTCAGAATTAAGAATATATATTTAAAAAGAATAGTTTGTAGGTAAACACTTGGAGTACCTTTTTTGTACTGTACATGTAGATTCATCCTTGTAGTGTTTGCTTGAATCTAAAAAAAAACTTTTTATTGTAATACAAGCTAAAGGGGAACATTTTATTTTAAAAAAAATTAGGAGTAAAAAATACCTGAAGTAGACTGAATAGACATCATAGATCACAGAATTCATAAAAATGAGCAACATTTTTAAAAAAGTGCTCATTCAAATTTCACAAAAGAAAAGAAATTGGATTCAGCAGCTCAACAGCACCAGTGAAGGACACGTCGATGTCTTCCCACACCCTTATAACAGCCGTAAAGTCATTACTGTACCTTCTGCTCAAACTGTGACTTCATGGAGTTCCACTGAATGTCCCACTGCTTGTTCACCTCCAGTACCTGTAAGCAGCACCAGAAAGTGAAACAAATACTGAACATATAGGAAACAAAATACACAGAGACTTTCCCCTATGGCAAAAGAGGATGAGCAGTAAGTAAGAAAATAAGTAGGTAAGACTCACATCCTTTCTCTGCTTCTCCAAAAGCTTGATCTTCTTCTCATACACTTCTACATCACAAGGTTTAGTTGGGGTTTTCTCTGCAGCTTTTCCACTCTGGGGGAACAGAAAATATTCCTAAATCCACAACATTCCACCATTACGCACAGGGTGAGAGCTTACAAAAGGGGAAGTTTTAAGTCACAAATTAACTGAGAAGCTCTTAAAGTATTTCTAAAAGAGAAAATTAAATCTAAAATTAAAACGTATTTCGTACCAGAAAACAATCACGTGAAACAAAGCTGTATAAAGTGCCTGTACAGAATAAGAAAATACATTTGCAGTGTAATTGAATTCCCACTACCTTCTGCGGCGTGGAGGCCTCCATTTTAGGTCGGACAGCAGCAGCTTCCTCCTTAACTGGCTCCTCTTTGGCCTCTGGAGTTTCGGTGTCAGATGGTGACGCAGCTGATGCTGCTGTTGCTGCTCCTCCTGTGACCAGCTCCTTAAGTTTCTGATTCTCCTGTCTAAAGTAACAAGAGAGTGAAAATGATAGCGCTTGTGAACAAGACCCCTTATCCAGCGTTTGTTGATGTTCTGATACAGCTTCAAAACGCCTTTTGGGAAGAACCTACAATACCCGCTGTGTACACCAAGGACAACAGAAAGCACTGGAATAATCCCTCCCCATCAAAAGTGAAAGCGATGGCAGTTGTACACGTTTATGACAAAGTACAGAATGTGTAATGTTTGTTATGTTTTCTCATCAAAACGGAAATGGGAGGTTGATTCATGCTGTATTCAGATGGTCATCAGAAACAAAAATAACACAAAGACCACAAGAATGAAACACCAGCGTGCTATTTGTAGTGAAGTAATTTGCTACCAATAACACGATTTGTTCTTTTTGACCTCACTAACAATAAAGTTCCAGCAGAAGCAACACAAAGCCCAGCTGAGTGAAAAGAAAAGGAGAAACATTACCTCAGCTGTTCCAAGTCTCGATTCCTGATATGATGATCCTCTTCCATTTTCTTTCGAAGCTCATTGTTCTCCTGCCTGAGCTGCTCACAGAGAGTCTACAGAACCAAAAGAAAAACTGGGTCTTAGCATTGACATATTTAACATGTTCACTTCACAATACTTTTGAATTTCCCTTTTTTCTTTTTTTTTTTAAATGTAAAAAGTTTAACACACAACGTCAAAAAAAAGCAATCAAGTGAAATCTGTGCTAATCTGTGCCTGAATAACTCGTCATCCACTACCAGTGTTGTGTACCAGTAGCAGTATTTGTTTTTGTGTATTTCATGCGCTAACATGCACCCAGCCCATAGAGACTTTAATTCATAAGACGCCCAAACTACTGTTGTAAAACTCTTTATATGTGTATTTGTACAAGCTGTCCTCTCTCTCTCTCTACACACACACACCATCAACAAAATCTGCCACAAAAAGGCTTTTACAGGTCAGCAAGTACCTCCTAAACTATCTGGTAACTCACACGATAACATTCAACGTAAATGTGTAAATGGTATAAAGTTAATATATTCAAATGTAAAATTATATCATCTTACATTAAAACATTTGCTCCTTTTGTATGATGATACTTAAGTGGTTACAGTGTTGAGCCAACTCAGAGAAAACAAAACTTAAATCTAAAACAGTGTGACAGTGAATTGTCGTTTTTTTTTTTACTTTCATCATACAACTGTTGTGTCATACCTGTAGGAGGGAGGTCCTCTGTTCATTCTTTTGGACCTTAGAGGAAAGATGGTGAAACTCCACAGCCATGCGGCCAAGGTGAGCTAACAGCTGGTTTGGGTTGGATTCCTCTGCGAATATGCTGAAAGAGCTCTCTAGCCTCTTCAGCTGGCTCGCGAGCTCGATGTTCTCCTGAGGAAGGAGGGGGATTACTCCTGCCACTGACCCGGCCTGGAGATACCCACATAGGTACAAAGTCAGTCAACCTTTCCCCTCAAACTGACTCAGTAGGCGAGCCCACAATTACACACGAATTTAAACTAGCACAAAACACAGCGTAAGAGTCATCGTGCTATTATTTCTGTGAAAGGCAGCAGCAGGGTTATGTGAAAAGTCAAACCAGTTTGCCCAGTTGGATTTAAATTTAGTCTCCACAGACTAAAATTGGTTGTGGTGGCACATTAACTAAAAGGTTAACTTTAGGCGTGGGAACTGTGTCAAAGTAGGTCGTAGAATATAACAATAGATGAAAGGCTCGCCGATGATATGAGGTTTGACAACATGTGAGCCTTAAATGTATTGGCACAGTGTCCTATTAGCACATCCACTAGGATGTAGTGTGTCAATGAATCAGCGGCGTAATTCTAGTCAGTAATAATCCTGGACTTTCCCCTGACTGACTCAGGCTGGAGCTACCAGTATTGAGTTTGCTGGTGAGTCAACACACCAAGGATATCTTCCCAATATTGAGGAAATGGCTATAAAGAGGAAAGGTTGAATTTAGCCTTAATGATTTAAATAATAGTTTTTAATTTGCTATAATTTACAACAACCAATAGGATTTGAAAAGTTTGAGCTTCTGTTATAGTTGAGTATTTATTTGGTACTTACAGTCAAGGCATCGGAAGTCTTTCCCTCCACATTCACCACCTCAAACTCCGATAAGGCCTCCTGTAAAGACCAAAAGGTTAGGGAGCCGTGTAGCACATGTGGTGTTGATAACTGTATCAGAAACTAGTACCAATAAATTAAAAATTCTCTGGCTATGAGATATTGCATTTTAAGTCCCTATAACATCTGCATTTGGTGTTACTCATTATATTACATTCATCACAAAGTCATTTCTACCTGAACAGAAAGCTCTCAGACACAAATGACTTACATTGGGCTTCTCAGACAGAAGGGTCTTCCCTAAACAGCTTGTTTGCTCCTCCTTCTGCTCTGCAGGGGGGTGCAAACAGGGTTTACCTGAGATAAGCCAAAGCAAAATTAGAAGTAGAAAGCAATGCCAAATCTTTACCACCCAGATTTATAATTCACAAATCAGAGTAAAACTCAATAAAACCAAATTCCTCATCACGATCGAGTCTGTGGGACCTACTTTGTGTCTCAGTCTGAGCGGGTCCTCCCATACACAGACTGGCAGCAAAGCTGGACGACTTCAGGGCTTCGTTGTCTCTCACAAGTTCCTCCACTCGCTGCCGAAGCCTCGATGCCTCTGATTGAGATTCTTCTAGCAAATCACCTGCAAGTTTCAGAGAGATCTTGTCTCTGGTCCAGCAACACCTCAGTTGAGTTTCGCTTAATCTAACTTCACTTTTATTCTTCACCATCAAACACTGCTAAGGCTACTACTATCAGCACGAGCAGTCATCAAATAAGAAGTGACTGAAGCTCAGTGAGAAATTACGTGCCAAATAGCACTCCTTTGGTGAGTCAGAAAAGGAGCAATCAGGACATTCACATCATTGGTATGCATGCTTTTGAAGAGACAACCAATGAGGATTATCAGGTTTCACTGCATTCCATCTCAAACTGCTGCGTGACAGTTTTGCTCCCGTGTTTGTGTTGTATGTGTATGTTTTGACTAAGAAGACAGTTATGTAAACAACATCATATGACTTCTTTGTGGCTGAATTATGTTCGTACTCAGTAATAATTTTGCGCTGCTGAAAAATTCAAGCAGTTCTCCACTGTACATTTTGCTAACTACAATAAAGAAACGTGCGTCCTTGTATATCTAAAAATCTGGAAGTACAAAATCGTCCGTTAAGACACACAGCAGATGTGCGGTGCCAAAGAGCAGGTGGCATTACCCTCAGTCCACAGCCTTCCGATAACCATGTTCTCTTTAGGAACTTACCTAAGCTCTTAAGTCCCTTCATCCGCTCCCTCAATATGCTGTTCTCCTCCAGTAGCTGTCGATAGCTGCTTCCCCCTCCGGCCTCCTCCCTGGCCTTGACCTCGCTCCCACCTGGATCATAGATGCGATACGGACCTTTCCCTTCCATTGCCGTCGCTTACTTCCTATACATGGTCCTCTGAACTGTGGAATGAACACCAAGTTATTTTTAACCTAATTATTAAAAATAAATAAAGATATAAAGTACCATAAACTACTCAGCAGAAGATAAATGAACACATAAAGAAGAAGTAACTGACATTTACAGAAAACACACTTCAGACTGCTTGTGTCTACAGTAGTTCTCCACGGCTTGCAGTAAGAGAAGCAGCTGGAAACCCCTATTTTTGCCAACAGCTGCATTTGAATCCTGACTTACTGATAAAGGGCATTTGAAATTATGAGACACAGTACAAGAGCGACAAACGTCAAACATTACATCAGCTGGTAATGCAAGCAGAGACAACAGTTGAAGCTCTTTGTTCTTTGTCCTAAACTACTAATCCTGTTGAACTTATAGTATAGAAATACAACAGAGACTATGAAGGTAGTCTCAGGTACTGTTTCTTGATACTTCCATGTTGGAAATGAGAAATAAATCAGCCACTCAGCCACCCCACTGTCTGTCCTACTGTAAACCCACTCGACCAACGCTGTCGACCTCTTGCTAAGTCATGATTTGAAGCTGGACGAGTGTAAACTGTCGGTGAAGAAAATAAAGACCATCCGACGGCTCTTGAGAGGACAAAAGCAGCAGTATCCCCCCATGAAGCTACCCTGCCAGGGAGAGACATATGGCAAAAGTGTGCTAGCGTTTGTGATAGCTAAATATGACAACTACAATCCGAGGAAAAAGACAAAAGCAGAGCAGAAAAATCTACCAAATATGACGTGAATCCCGCTAACAAACATCTATCCGACAGACGAGAGTCAAATACAGCACAATGTAGCTAATGATAGCTACCTTGATTGGCTGAAGAAGGCTAATATTAGTTTTCGCTGTTGTCATGCAAATTGCTAGCAACATCTTCGTTAGCTGTCGGCTAGCTAACACTAGATGACAGTGCGGGACAGGACGCCGCTAGCTTCCTCTCATCTACCCACTACTTTTATCGGTGCAGTAAGTCAGTCGGAATGCGGAGTTAAACGACGAGCCAGAAAACAAAGAGGTGTCTTTTGGCTAGGTACCTTTCAGCTCGCAGTGGCCTCTCGTCTCTCTGCCCAGACATCTATTGCGGAAGTGGTGTACTGAGTCTATGCTGTAACCTGGGAAATTCCACCTCGCATGATGTAAACAGCGATGATTGACAGCGCGAAGGGCCAATCAGGGCGCAGCTCTCTGTCAGCGGGGGGACCAATAGGAGCCGCTGACGGTAATGTAAACACTGGGGCCAAATGCTTTACATTTCCACATTTCATTATAGACATTTTACCAGAACTGAAACTCCCGTCCACATGATTGACTTTTAAACATGTATATGGACATCTGTAAGTGACCTACTTTAGAAAACAATATGCCTTTGAACAATGACAGTAAATGAGCCTCAATTTTCTATTGAAACCTAATATTTTTAACTGAACAAGTACTTATTCATCTCTTTACCACTTAAAAGCCAACCCCCCATGGTTCTGGGAGAAACCCGGCCCTTTTTACTGAATGATTTTTTCCTCATTGATAAATTCACAGAAGGGGCTGGTGGGGGTTTCTGTGATTGCATCACATATTTCCTCTGAACTGAAAGGGTCTGGTTACACTGAGCTTTTTAAGTCCTCACTTTAGGTTAACAAGAAATATGAAGCAATTGAGTTAAGACCTATTTCATAATGTGATAAAGGGCTCCAACAAATGTTTTTTGTTTTTTTTTTAAAACTGTTTAATAAGTAATATGATATATTTGATCAATTAATCATTTGTTTTCATTTAAAACATTTTAAATGTACAACACTGTGAAACATCTCCATCAGAGCATCCTAAAGATGAAACTGACATATTTAAACTACTTCCTTAGTTGAAAATCCTCTCAGTTTGTAACCATAGAGGATTATCCATTAATTTAATATATTTTTTGCTAGTGCAGTGATATAAAGACATTACCTAGGATTTTGGTTATTGTGAGATAACACAATATTATTTTTAATAATATAATAAATAATATTTTAAATTTGTGTTTGTATCACGTTTAAGTCATGTACTGAGAATTAAGTTACATGTAATTTGTTGAGTTTATTTGAGAGTACTGCCTGTGTACAAAGAAAATAATTACGTTATCGACATGCCTACGTATCTCCATGATTTTTTCTGTCAGACTAGTTAGACACCCCGCTGTTCATTTCATAAAAATACCAAGAGCGCACACCACACATATAACACAATTAACCCAAAAACAATTGTTAGCCAAAGTCTGACGCATTTTATAAACTTGCACTTCAGGGGCAGTCATGCTATTTAAAAAAAAAAAAGAAGAAAGCAGCTAAATATTTTTAGAAATATTATAATATTAAATCTACAGATTAAAAGTTTCTTGGACATAATCATCACCTAATGATGTGTAAAGTGTTAGCCATCCATTACACAGTCTGTGGCAAAGAAGTACTTATTTTTTTAATATTATGTCCAAGTCAGAGGTTGCGAGATTTATCGCGAAGCACCGTGCCACATGACGTAAAAACTATGTTTTGACTTAATTATCAGAATTTTATTGAAAGCCACCAATGGACCAAAAACGGGTCATTTAGAGCAATAGTGACATCTTGTGGGAATTAACAAACAGATAATACAGTGGCTATAAAAGTATTCACCCCCTTGGAAGTCACCTTTAATTTCTTTTTAATATTGAACCATCACTATACTTTATCATTTTTGACAAGAATTTTAAAAATAAGTTTCTTCCACATCAAGTTATGCCAACTGATTAAAAATTAAAAACGAAAATTAAATGATTGTATATTTGCCCCACTTCAAGTCAGTATTTAGTAGATTCATCTTTACCCCGTTCTTCTTTGCAAACTGCTTAAACGCTGTCAGATTGTACAGGGATTTTGAGTGAACAGCCTTTTTTTCAAGTTCAGCCACAAATTCTCAGTTGGATTGAGGTCAGGCTCTGCCTCGGTTACTTCAGAACATTCACCTCATTGTCTGTTTCTGGGTAGCGTTGGCTGTATGTTTTCGGTCATTGTCTTTCTGTGACATAAATCTTCCCCCAAGTTGTACTTCCCTTGCAGACTGCATCCGGTTGGCCTTCTGGTTTTCCTAATATCTTGCATTTTACCTTCTATCCTTTCAAGCCTTCCAGGGCCTGCTGCCAAGAAGAATTCCCACATAATGATAATGCCACCACCATACTTCACGGTGGGGATGGTGTTCTTACCATTTCATCCACTGAAGGTCCTCTTTCAGAGGAGTCATAGGTGTCTTGGTGGCCTCCTTCACTAGTCACTTTCTTGCACACAGTTTTTGAGGATAGCCTGCTTTCGGCAGATTAATGCATGTGCTATATTTCTGTCATTTCTTAATGATAGATTTAACTGTACTGCAAAGAATATTCAGTGACTCAGACATTTTCATGAAACCATCCCCTGACTTATGGTTTTCAATAACCTTTTCATGGAGTTGCTTAGACTGTTGTTTTGTCTTAATGACGTTGTTATAGCCAGGAACACTGATTCACCAGTGACTGGACTTTCCAGATCCAGGTGCCTTTATACTACAATCACTTGACGCTTATTTACTGCACTCAGATGGCCTCTGTTTCGCTGAGTGTGCCCCAGTTGGTTGCCCCTGTGTTGAATTTGGTGAATCACGATAAAGGATGGTGAATACTTATGCGATTACGAATTTTACATTTTATATTTTCAACTAAGTGACATTTATTTGTAAAAAAAATCTCATTTTGAACATGAAAGACTATTTTTTTGTCAATTTGCGTCAAAAATGCTAAAATTATATTGATCATGATCCAGAATTGTACAGCAATGAAAGGGGAAAACTTCCAAAGGGAGTGAACACTTTTTATGGGCATTGCACGTGATCATATTTCTTCCTCAGGGAGTTTCAGCTACCATTGCTCTGTTAACTGGAACCATAAAATATGATACTGTATAATTCAGCTTCCATTTAGACTGAACCACACAAGGGCAGTCCCAGCTAAGTACTGCACGTTTCTACCACTCTATGATGATAAACGATGTTTAATTTGACTACAAAAACACATCACTTCTTGTCAGCTAAGACAATTAAGACAAAGACACTTCTAGATTAAATTTCGGGGCACTGACCTTGGAGGTCTTATCTGGAAGCAAGTTGTAATAACACAGGAAACACCCAGTTTGCAAATAATTTCACATGATATGATTCACGATAAACCCAAAGTAATCAGAGCCACATCTTTGTTTTTCTCTTTATGTAGCCAACATTGTTACTTCCTGTAATACAAATACAATACTGAGAGACTGACGTATGATTGTCGTAATAAAGTAACCAGTTCAGTAATAGCTGTCATGAAAACTGTCATCCTCATTACATTGTGTGTCTCACAGTCACTCATTTTCAATAGATTTCTCTATACTAGTCATTTGTATCTTCAACTTCACCTCACTGTAAAGAAAGAGAATGAGTGACAACACAAGGGAGTGGGTGTGTAGACTCGGTGTGTCATTTAATAACAGTGAAACTTTTTAGAAAAAATCCTTTGCATTAATAAAAAAAAATCATCTTTTTCAGTCAGTTTTTAGGTGAATGTTCCCATACTTTAACCAAGCCCGTATCCAACAACAGACACACACACACACACCCAGCTGCATGTATCCCATTGGCCAGAAAATGCTGGTAACGTGTGAATTTGTCCCCCAGAGACTTATTTGTTCACTACAGGAAAAACACACACACAAACACACAACTCATGTGGCTCACACACACAAGTTGTTTTTTCCTTAGTCCTGTGTCTACCACCAAACACCTTGGCCATATCTACCGGTGCACAACGTTTCCACCGCAGGCTGCTGTGGTGTGCTGAAATAACAAACAGGGTGATGACTCTCAGCCTGCCGGCACAAAACAAAAAAACAAAGGCCTGAGGATACAGGAAACATCACCCATCATGTAGTCCTGCTGCGAAACAAACTGCACGCTTTGTTTTCGCCTCCCACCTACTTTAAACTACCTTTTTTAAAAACATTTTCCTCATTGCACAAGAGAGTGAGCAGGAGACATGTGAGGAAGAGTAATAACCAGACTGAAGGCCCACTGTGTCGATCCTCTACAGAATATGCACCTCACCCTGCTGGGACAGTCCAGTTTCCCATCAGCAGAAATTAGCAGCTGATAGTCATTAGCTCTGTGCTGCTTCATACAAAATGTCCTTTTGTTTGCAGGGTGGTGACTTCAACCCTCCTGAGGCATTATATCAGGGACATTATCGCAACTGAGTCTCTATCACAATGCAAAAAAAACAAAAAACTAAACAAGATACACTCTGGCACCACATCTTATTTATCTTATTTTTAATAGAGAATCTAAATGTTAGACTTCAGTAAAACCGGTGTAGCACTTTGTCAAGTCACAGTTCTCTCAGGCCTGTGTGTAATCTGTAACAAAGGTAAAGAAGAAATCTCTTTCAAAGCTACACTTGAGATTAATTTATCACCAGGTTTTATAATATTTATCTATATTTCAAATATATTTAATTAAAACTAAACAATAATTTCCTTCTTGAGACTATTATCTTCGGGATTAAACATAGAAGCAATTCTGTACTGTAGGCCGTAAAGTACGCACGATCATCGAGCTCGTGGCATTTTCTGAGCACTGTGCATCTTGTTGCTGTGCTACATTTGCCTGCCATGTAAAATTCCAAGCAAAGAGCAACAACCACTGAATTGCAACCCACCCTGAATTTAAGCAAAAAAGAGAAAATACAGACAATAACACCTCTAATATATTCTGTACCTACATCTCGAACGTTAAAACAAATAAACAACAACTCACCCACACATTCGGCTTGTATCGGAGAGGCACTTTTTAAGGAAACTGGTGAATAGGGGGGGAAGCAATTTCACTGTGAGACTTGGGGAATTCCCATAACCCAGTAAAATGGCCTGATACTGTAGGCTCAGCCTGAACAGAACCTGGTGTGTGTCCAACCGTGTGGCCTGCCTTCACAGAGCAACACAACACGAGAAAAAGGAAAAGAAAAACAAAAAAAGAAACTGTATACATTTAAATAACTTTTCGCAAATGGGGTGCAAATATGGATGCATGTCAAGAAAACTGAATGATACAGAGGAGCACAAAGATATGACACATTAAAGCACTACGAAGTCAGTAAAATGCAAAGACCAACTGGGATATATTTTAACTTGTGTGTACAGTGCTGTAGGCCCACACAAAGAACAGAACATGGCTTCTTTGCATGATCACGTCATGCAGAGAAGCATCTACAACAGTCATAGAGACTGTAGATAAAAAGGCTAAAGCAACCCACGACTCTCTCTGAAGACGCAGCAGCTTTGAAATATGTAAACTACAATCTATGTAATTCATGTTGCACAAGCTGAACATGGCCAAAACTTCCCCCACCTATAAACAGGGAAATTCAAGAACAGTGTATATATGTTGATATTAGCAAAAGTGCTATTGAAGTAATCTCTTAATCTCTTGTAGTTATCATCAAATAGAGCAATTTCAGGTTGGGTGTGCCATTAAAAGCAGTGTGACTGACTGCTGCAGACTTTATTTGTTGCCTTGGATTTTGGCGTACTGCAGGGGATTTCCTCGCCACATACATCTTTTTTCTTCTTTCCTCTTTTAACTCGAAATGGCCTGACAACAGCTGCGCTCACACATACGCAGTGAACTGAGACACTAACAAGAACAGAGGCAGCTGTCTTGCACTCTTCTTCTGCATTAACAAGTGTGCGAGTGCAACTGACACACGAGAAACGGGGTGTAAAGTGACATGTTAATACAGAAAAGCATCGACTACGTATTTTCCTTTGTTCATTTTAATGTGTTGGTGTATAAATAGCTCTTCAGTCATGTTGTAACTCTGCAGTGCTTCTGATTATAAAGAACCAAAATGCCTGGAAGTCCAAATATGAGTCTGATGTGTTAAGATTAAGGATATTTGTTCGCTGCTATCCAATATTTTATTTATTTATTTTTCATAATTTGCTCTTATTTTGTCATGAAGAGCCTTTATTTACATTGGTTCACCTTTATGAGCTCACTTTTGGGGTATTTTTGCTAAGCAGAAGAGGCACTGAAGTGGAGTGGGAGTTTCCTCATGTTAAATATTCTAGTTCCCATTTTGCTCAACCCAGTGCTATTGACAGTATCAACACAGTTAATCATTTAATTGCCCTGCTCAATGCAAACCAGGAACCCACCCATTTCACATACAGTAAAAAAAAATAGAGAAAAGTACAGAACGAGAACTTGTGGTCTGTTGATATGCAATAAACAAAAACGAATGTATATAAAATATGAGAAGACACAGAAAAGGCTACACAGTTTGATTGAGCTTATTTTATTCAGGTATATGTGACACCTAAAAATCACAGTACTCACCGGACGGCCTACAGTCTGAAGGCACTACTAGATTCAGATACGCTGTACACGTGAAGCCCCTTTCTACACTAACATGAACATCTTCTTATTACATGTAACACTGTAAAAAAAAGAAACATACCATCCTGCCACACAGGAAGATTAGACATGAGAGCAGAAAACTGGCTTGCAAGGCTGAGAGGTCATAGGTCACTTGGTTTGGCTGAGGAGTGGCATCAGTTGGGAACACTGACAACAGATACAGACATTCACCACCACCACCACTTTCACTCTTTGAACTTGTGGTCACTGGAGACTGCGAAGAAATCTGCAGGGACGTAACAGGTTTAATCCTCCCCTCCGCAGAGAATCAGCAGGGTTTTACGGTAGTCTCCCGAGGTATCGCCCTGAAGACGGACGGAAAACACAGACACAGCAGGAGCTTGAATTAATGGGAAATACAGTTTTCATCTTGGTCATGTCTGCTGACATGTGGTCATCACGGAGCTGACACTGGAAAGCAGGGTTTATTTGTGGCTCACACTGGAGCAGCACTGCAGAACAAAAGGCGTGAAATGAACAAAGGAGTTAAAAGTGGAATTACCCTCCATGTCAGCTGACACCCATAAAGATTTCTACTTTATGATCATCACTGCGATTATGTAAGACGACATGTTCTTAAAGGAATAGTTCCTCATTTTGGGAATTACACCTATTTGTGTTTATATTTAGGGACAGGCTGTTACCTCTTGTTTCCAGTCAGTATGCATTATGATACACACACACACACACACACATATATATATATGAAAAAGTATGAAGAGTTAACTTAAGTTAGATTGATATTGTCTCAGGTAGATGATGGAAATGTGGGTTTTCTGAAGGTTTGTGAAGATGGAGTTATCTGTTTTTGCAAATTAACTCTTCATATATATACATACATGGATACACTGTTGCCCATAAAGTTGGAATACTTTTTTCTTTTTTACCTCTTCTGAATGGAATGATTGTGACAATGTGATTTATCCTAGATAGATAAAGTGTATATCTTCTCAAAACTTCATTGATTTCACAACATACATACAATACATATCACAGTAAAAAATCAAACCACTATTAACTTTTGCAAACTGTGTGTTCAGGCTTAAACAAAATTGGGGATGTTGAACAATGGGACAAAGGATTTTGTTTAAATTTTTTCGAGCTTGATGCCTTTAACAGAAAACACATATTCGAGGGCATTTCATGCATAAGAATGTCTTTCAAATGTCACTCACTCACTAATATTGAGTATGGCCGCCCCTGACACCGATCAATGCGTTAAGACGTTGTGGCATATTGTCCACGAGCTTGATGATGGTGTCAATGGACAGGACGTCCCACTCCTCAGTCAGATCCCAAAGTTAGAATTTGTCTAACCTGAGTAACTGGGCCTCAGTATGTAATCATTGCACCTAATAAAAAATTATTACTGATGTGTAGAAATAGAAATGTCTAAAAACAAAAATTATTCCAACTTTATGGGCACCGGTGAATGTACCAGAAGTTTACTTACACTGTATAAAAAGATACATAAACCTTTTTTTTCTCACTGTCTGACATTAAACGAGACTTAACTTTTCCTGGTTTAGGTCAGTGAGGATTACCAAAATTATTTCTATTTGCTAAACACCAGAATAATGAGAGAGAGAATTATTAGAATTTTTTTATTACTTTCTTAAAAGTCAAAGGTTTACATACATTTCCTTAGTATTTGGTAGCTTTGCCTTTAAACTTTTGGGTTTCCTTCTACAAGCTTTTCACAATAGGTTGAATTATGGCCCATTCCTCCTGACAGAACTGGTGGAACTGAGTCAGGTTTGTAACACGCCTTTTAATTGCCCACCAATTTTCTACGGCATTGAGATCAGGGCTTTGTGATGGCCACTCCAAAACATTGACTTTGTTGTTCTTAAGCCACTCTGTAACTAATCTAGTGGTATCCTGAGGGTTATTGTCCATTTGGAAGACCCATTTGTGCCCAAGCTTTAACTTCCTGGCTGATGTCTTGAGATGTTGCTTCAATATTTTCACACAATGTTCTTTCCTCATGATGCCATCTATTCTGTGAAGTGCATCAGTCCCTCAGGTCCTTCTTAGGTTTGCAAGCTTCCCCCTTTTTCCTCCAAATGTAACGATGGTCATTAAGGCCAAACAGTTCAATTTTAGTTTCATCAGACCACAGGACATGTCTCCAGAACTGAAGGTCTTTCCAGCCCATGTCGGTACAGGACTGGTTTCACTGTGGA
The DNA here is from genome assembly GCF_000690725.1 of Stegastes partitus. Taxonomy (NCBI): domain Eukaryota; kingdom Metazoa; phylum Chordata; class Actinopteri; family Pomacentridae; genus Stegastes; species Stegastes partitus. The sequence continues at coordinate 453 of NW_007581446.1, read as the reverse complement.
TAATGACTCTCTGACCAGCTTTAGCAGCATCTTCACAAGGTGTTTTGCTTTTGTTCTGGGTTTGAGTCGCACATTTCAAACCAAAACACTTCATCTCTGGGACACAGAACCGTCTCCTTCCCGAGTGGTATGATGGCTGGACAGTCCCATGGTATTTATAGTTGTGTATAATTGTTTGAACAGATGAACGTGGAATCTTCAGGCATCTGGAAAGTGTACCCAACGATGAACCAGACTTGTGGAGGTCCACAGTTCTCTTCCTGATATCTTTGCTGATTTCTTCAGATTTTCCATGTTGCCCCAAAAGAAGCAGTGTGTTTGAGGTGTACCTTAAAATACATGCATAGGTGTGCTTCCATTTAACGCAAATGTTGTCAATGAACCCATCAAAAGCTTCCAAAGCCATGACATCATCATCTGGGCTTTCCCAAATAGTTTGAAGGCATCTTAGTG
>NW_007581445.1:0-26703 GCF_000690725.1 Stegastes partitus | reverse complement strand
ATAAATATTGTAAACATTGGCTTTTCTTCTGTCTTGTAAATTAATTGGTGAATTTGCTTCTTGCAGATATTTCCCCAAGACAGAAGAGTTGGTCACTGCTGCGTGTTGCCAGGGGAAACGTTAATCACATCTTTGTCAGCGTTCAGTCAACTTTTCTTGTAATATTCCTGTTATATGAAAGTTACCTTAATGTCTTTTGAATTGTATTTAACTGACTGTAGCAGCAGAATTGTTGTCATGTTAATTTATAAGAGCTGTATCACACTAAGGCTAAACAAACCAATGTTACATAATTGCTGCTGTTGTTGACCACTGATGAAGATGACTAGACGGTTTACCTGTAAACCATGTGCAATCAGCTTTTGTCTTGTAACTACATGTTACGACAGTGGCCAGTCTGATTCATAAACCCCAAGTCAAACTATTTATAAAGGTCTCCTCTGTTGTGTACAAAGAGGCCATGAAAACAGAAGCTTACAAAAGTCTTTTCAATCCGGAAACTAAAATCTTACTGGAATGTCTGCTCCAAAAACAGATTTTCAGACGATAAAGCCCCTCTGAGCGGGACACGGTCCCAGCATTTCCTCTGTATCCCTTTACCTGCTTCCTGCTTACAAACCTGTTAGGCAACTGTGGGTGTGTGTCAGAGTGTTTTGTGTCGGGGTAACCAGGCAGTTCCTGGCAATGACCTTATTCTAAAACCAAATCAGGGATGTGCCCTGAGTGAAACAAATCTAGGCGTCATCTGGTTGAAACTAATAACACGGATGAGTCATCTCTCAAACTCAAGTCCAGTTATTAAAGCCAAACCAGCAAACCTGCCAACAGCTGCTTGTTTTTTTTACAATCAAGACTTATAAATAACACACAGTACAAAGGTGAGAGTCAGGCTACAATGCCTTGTGTTTAATGGAGCGTTTACAGTTAATTATCGGTACACTGAGGTTATGAACCTCAAAGCCTTCAATAAGGCTGAGAAGCAGTTATTGCACTTTCTGACAATATTCTTCATTTTCACCTGTAAAAAAAAATGGCCATTAATAATAACAAATCTAGACTATGAGGTACAACCAGTATACACTGTGTAATATGGCTATGGTTTGCATTCATGCAAAGTCATTTATGGCTTTTACTCTATGTACATACTGTTCATTGTAGACGTGCAAAACTACAGTTGAAACGTATTGCAAACACTTGCATTAAAGCTCATTTTTTCTGTCTATATTGTAAAGCTCCTCTATTTTGTGCATGGAGGTGTAATAATTACTTTATCAACAATACATCTGATTATTAAATCCAGGCCTAACATGATGCTGGTTCTTGCAAGAGGCTGAATGAGGCTAATAACACAAGGCATCAAGACCAGGAAGTGCAAGAGTGCATCAACTTAATTAAGGCCATGCTGAGACACAAAAGTCTTGGCTGTGGTGTTTGAGCTGATAATGAACTAAGAGATGTTAGCGAGCACTGGATGAAGGTGAAAACAGAGAAAACAATGAGAATCACTGCTTTGTGAAAACAATATAACTGTCACATTACATAGCTGTAATACTTGAGGTAAACAACCAACTAAACTCTGTGTTGTGCTCATCATTTCAACAGCCTAATGCCTGAAACATGACACATAGAATCAACTGTGTTACCATGACAAGTGTTTCCTCCACCTGGGAGATAAAGAGCTCACAAGAATAAAAACAAACATTCTCTACGCTAGTGGAGACGATTACTGGAGGACAGTAGTTAGTTTCCCAGCATGTGGTGTGACAGAGAAACATTTCTGGGTGTAACGCCATCTTTAAAGGAATTTTAAGTCTTTCTTGCTGTGCTGGTTTGATTCTAATTGTCTCATTGCATTTCCAAAAGTGGCGCGTCAACATTTTCTGCTTCCCTTGTTGGTTGCCCTCTGCTGCAGCTCTGATGCTGCACAACCTGATCAAAAACTGACCTGTGAGTTACCACAGTTACCCTAGTTACTGTTCTGAGTAATCAAGGTCCTGGGATCATGTTGTCCTAGTGGGTGTTTAAGTGGACAGTCAGGTCCTTTAGCCCTGGTCAGTGAGGTGGAAACCTAACTTGGCCACAGTCATCTCTCTGCGAAGACGCATCACCTCCCAGAACATCTGCTCCGCTGGACGAGGATGAAGACAACAACAACAAAATTAATTTCAGATATGTAATTAAAAGCAAGAATCAAAAGAGGCAACAAAGTCTGTTTTATGTCTGTTTTAGCCTACCATCATGTCTCACGAGCCCCTGCTGGATGTACCGGATATAAGTGAAAAAATTGCAGACAGCCGTGATCTAGAGAGGTGGAAACAAAAGGACAAGGTCACATGCAGCAGCTCCTAACAGCAGCAACAGAAATGTTTCGAATGAAGGTAACAAAGAAAAGTGATAGTCACCCGTGCACGGCTGGAAGGAGAGATGTAATAATAGCTCCCCTTGTCGCCGAGTTTAATGCGATGTCGGCAGAGCCGCGACATGCCGCTTAATGCACATTTCCTACAAGCGCAGAAGATCAGCTGTCAGAAACGTACAGCTACAGCACATAGATATAACATAGATACATACAGTCACTGCTTTATGACAGCAAACACTGAACATGAGTTACACTTCTTCAGGTATTCAGTGATAAAACCTACATTTCTGAGTAAAGCTACATGAGAGAACACGTTCAGTTGGAAGCACATTGTAGAAGAAAAACAGCACGAAACAGAGGTGCACAATCAGAGAAAGTTAGTCACAGAAAGACGAGGAGCGAGGACATGGTTGGAGGTGTCGTTAATGCAAAACCAGACACATGCAGGGCCCCGTGTGGGTCACAAATGTACAGATTTGTTTACAACGTCTCACACATCTGGATAAGCAGACGTCATTTCATGCTACAGTAATCTGAGTTAGTGAAAAGCTGAACAAACGATTTGGTTCCTGAGAGGACTTACGTCTCTATTGCAGCCCTAAAGCCACTGAAAAAAAAAGATTTTAGATCAGACAGTGATTAGAAATGTGCCCATTGATTAAACCACTCAGATACATGGTAAGACAGTGAAAAGGAGTCAGCTATGATCAGGAATCATCAGTGGAGGAACCGAAACCAAACAAGAGTGAATATCCAGTGTTGACCTGACTATTGTTTAGCAGTGAGGAGTGAAACAGAGGACACAATGACAGCTATTGTAGATGTGACAACTCACTTAGGACCTCCACATTCTACGGCCGAGGCTTTAACCATCGGTAATGCGGACATGGCCACAGGCTCGATAGTCAGAGAGTTGTTTTCCACTGCGCTCTGAACCAGCTGGGACAGCTGTGGAGAACAGGAAGCACTAATGTTTACATTAAAATACAAACGTGGCAGTGCAGCGGTTGTTCGACGAAACAGCGAGAGTCTGACCTCGGATCGTGTGAAGGAGAGGCAGGGTCCGATGTCTTCTAAATAAATGCGACTCAGGAAGGCGGAGGAACGGTCAAGACTCGGATGTTCCTTCCACATCAAAAACTCTGCAAACAGAACTGAGTCCATCTGCAGAAAGAAAAGAAAATTTCAATCAATCTGTCAATAAACTACATGAAGCTCCACCTCTGATGCAATGTGTTTTGTAATCACCTTAGATCATGTTATGTTCATTTTAGAGCCATACAGAGTCAGGAGTTCATGTCCTGCACTGTCTGACAGACCAACTCCTGTGTTTATGTAACCCACATTCTGATTCTGGTACATATAGAGAGCCACTTCTGTTCTCTTTGTCTTTCTCTCAGGAGATAATTCACCTCCTTCCATCCTTCACACTTACAGCAGCACCATCCTAACCTTGGCTGTTGCTCAAGAATGATGCAATTACACCCTGATGGCTAAAAAGTCTTGGAGAATCTGAGCTCCTTGCAGCTGTAAGTGTTTTTAAAACACAGGCATTGACCAGTGAAACTGCAAACACCTTATGACACAATGCTAGTTATGAACTTTACTGTCCATCAGATTGAGGAGGAAAACAAAGTCTTAACAAACATGACAATAAAGGACATAATGGCGTCGTACAAAAATCATTATACAATACAGACGAAAGCTTGGTGCATCGTTTATGTTTTTAAAAGGAGACTGCAGTGGGTTTTCACACTGCATTCGACAAGAAGTTCTCACTTCTGTGTACATTTATGGTGCCTCTAATGTCTACAGCACATCCACAAATATTTAAAATGATGCTCTGTTCCTGCTGTGCACTGTCAGCTGATTAAAGAATACATTTTCACAGCAAGTCTACCATCTACCTCCTCATGTTAACACGAATTTAAAGGCACTGTAAATATGTGCTTGCTATTCTCCACTAATGACGAATATCAGTTTAACGTTAAAAGAACCAACTCTCACTACAGCCTGAATTATTAAGGCTAATATGATTTTTTAAAAGTACACTATCATTCTTATTAAACATGATTTAAACATTTTTGATGAGGTTTCACCTAAAATGTGTTATTTTAAGAATAACAACCATGATATGCACAAACACCACCATTTACAGTAAAAAAAAAAAAATAACATCTTTGCCACTCGTGTTCTGCAGTTTCTTGTAAGTTATCAGACAAAACGTACACACATGCAGCTCTATCTGCAATAAGCTGATATTAGCCAATATATCTGTATCTATCAGTGGGACTTTGGGTACAAACAAAGACTGGTTTAAACATAAAACATGTATTAAAAATTCAAAGTTGCAGTTAAGAAGCCCACTGAGAAAGAATCAGTACTCTGACTCTTCAGTGTATTTTTTACAAACTAGAGGAAGATGCTCTCAAACCATACTGGTGCATAAATGAAGATAATTACAGAAAACAATGCCAGCAGCTAGACTTGAAAGACTTATGAGGCCAAGTCAAAGGGATGCAAGTTACCTGTCTGCTGTCAGTGCCCAGCCCCTCTCTGTGCTGCTGCCATGACGGGTCATAGTTGACACTGACAGAGTGTCCAGGCATCAGGCAGAGAATCAGAGAGAGGAGAGCAGGAGCAGTAGGCTGACAGAGGAGGAGACGCCAGAGACCGACGAGAAGAACAAGTCAGAGAGAGGTTAGTAGAGAGAGAAAGAAAAAGACAAAAGCAACCTTGGCTCAATGCAAGAGATAAGAGAGACTGGAAACAGGAAAAAGAGCTACAAACAGAGGAATGCACAAGTCAAAAGTACAGAAACATACTTGCAGGAGAGAAGAAACAAATGTTTCAAACTTGGTTCAGGTTACCTCTCGGTCCTCTTTGGCCGCAGGCTGAATGGAAACAGATGAAGGCTCTGGTTTTCCAGATGAGGACGGAAAGCCTCCGCTGGCGCTCTTGTTGCGAATGTGGCCGCCGACGTGTTTGTATGCTCCCCTGGTACCTGAAGACTGCAGCTGAGGATGCAGCTGACGGTTTGGTGAAGAAGGTGTGGAGGTCAACACCAGAGTCTTGAGTGCCGTCACCTCTGCCTGCAGAACGTCAATCTGGGAGAGTGACAGGGAAAGCAACGATGAGAATTTGGAGAGGAAAAAGGTTATTTATATCTTTTAGCTTGTAAAGAACCACACTGTTCCACCAAAGCAACTTTTATGAGTTGCTTTGTTCAAATAAAGACTAATCTCACTTTGATCCTGAAACTGTCAAGGTGCTACACAGGCACTGTAATACAAAAACAGGTCCTAAACATGACTCAGCCGGTCACATTTTAACTAAAGACACACAGTAAAAACTTGACACACCTTCCCCTGAGCCTCCTTCAGCTGTTTCTCTGCTGCTGCTTGTTTGACATTAGCTTCACGCACCATCTTGTGAGCTTCCTGTTGAAAAGACGATTGAAAATGCATCAATCAGATAAACACATAATAAATATTTATGTTTGTTTATGCTTGTTGGATATAAAAAGGGTTATGCTCCTTCAAAGGTTTAATTATATCAAAGTTATTGTTGCAACTGTTTTTAGTTGCCACCTAAGTGAGGCAGGTTTAAAACTACAATTGTGCATTTGAGGACTTTCACAGCATCACACCGCTTCCCTCATCATCAGCTATCCAAATTACAGTGCACTAAGCAGAGCGCCTTGATTACTGCTGACCTCAAACAGACTGGCCGTCAGCTCCTCCAGCTCTTGTTCCAACTGATTCCTGACTTGCGACAGACGCTCACACTCTTTGTCTTTTAGTTTCAGTTCCTGAGATGTGGACGAGAAAGTGTCACAATCACATTTAACAGGGAAGAACATTTGCATTGTCATCTCTTTTTTTTTTGTTCCAGGGAACACTATCTTTTGTGTGTCTATGCGTGAGAGCATAAAGTAGGTTACAACACCTTCTTTGCAGCGTCCAGCTGTTCCCTAAGGATCTCTGACCCTTTTTCTCTTATTTCCTTTTCTCTGATCTCCAGGGAGGAGCTGCGGAGTCGGGAGAGCTGTCCATGGCCTCTGCCTGAGGTGGGCCCAGCCTGGCCTCCTCCCTCCACTCTGGACTCTGGCTCTGGATCCAGATCTACCAACCTTCACAAGACCACAATAAAAAAAATCAGCACAATCAGCATAATCTTTTGTCAAAACCGTAACAGCTAGAATAAAACCACACAATTGTATTGCGTTATAATGATAGTTCTGTGGAAAAACAAAAAGGAGGAACTCTACAGCCTGCATAATCCTGGGGACAAACTGATATCTATCATGTATGATGTCACTTTTGGGTATTCACGTTCTTCAATGAATAGTTTCTGATGAAAAAAAAAAAAGAGCCCTGGATGTTGAGTTTATCAGTCCAACATCTTTTTCACAGCAAACATTTTGCTTCTGGAAGCAGACAAAATGCAGTTATTACTAATTGAGCTGGAACAGTTAATCAGTTAGTTGTCAACTGCTACAATAATAGCCAACAACTCTGATAATCAATGAATCCGTTTGAGTAACTTTTTACGGACTGAAGGTTAAATTCTCTGATTCCAGCTTCTCCATCATGAATATTTCAGGTTTCTTTACTCCTCTGTGACAGTAAAGTGGGCTGATCAACATTTTTTTTGACCTATTATCGACCAAACAATAGATCACAAAAATAATTCAACTGTGAAAATAACTGTCCTGCTTTTCAATGTTGTCTGACTTTTTGGCGGCAAAACACTCAGATCAATAATACAAATAATCTAATACATCTGCATATTACATCTGTAAGCTTATCTGCACCGAATTATGTCATTTGCACATCCGAGCACATGATCATTTGCACATTCTGATCATTTGCACATTTCTCTATCTCTCGTATACTCTTGTAAATTTTTTAGATTTTTCTTTCTATATTATATTTCCTATATTTTTGATCTTATTTGATTCTACCTTCATTTTATACCCTATACCCTGACATTCAGTGTTGTTTTTCTGCTTTGTTTACCCCCTTTGTTGAAAATTCATGCTGCTGTAACAACTGAGTTTCCTTCTGGGGATTAATAAAGTCAGACTAAGTCTAATATTTAACATTAGTATGTATAGTAATAGGTGTTTTTTGTTTTGTTTTGTTTTGTTTTGTTTTTAACTATTATGTAAGGACAAGCTGATTAATATAGAAAATACACAACTGAATAAACAATATTTCAAACATGTATTTGCTACAACCCTCAAACTACAAACACGATCAGTGGCTCCAGTGCAGTCAACAGCCCCAGTGAGCCATTAAAGTGAATCACAGCCTGAACCTGAAGCAGATCGACTGCATTCATAACTTTATCATGTGCATCAGCGCGTTTCCATCTGGTTCCACCTCGGCTTTCAAAACTATGTGCTGATCATCCATTTCTGCAGCCGAACTGTGTCTGACAGCGTTAAAATATTTGCTCCTCCGGCTCTAATGCGTCCCACATGTTCCCAGCAGACGACCCCGGAGGGACCCCGGACCACCGTTCGGCACCCATACTACGTTAGCATTCCCAGTATTTCATGTTAATTAAAGCTTCACAGCCCACATTGCTGCTCGCAGTAACTTTTATCCCTGACTTGTAGTTCAAGTCCAAAGCAGCGGACTACCTCCAGCTAACTAGCCAGTTGGCTAACAGTTAAAGTTTGTCCCCGGACAGCCGCTCCGTCAGTGTCCGCCCTTCCCCTGCCGCTGTCCCGGGCAGCACACTAACCTCCCGGCCTGTCCGTGTGTCTGTCAGCTGCTCCCCTCCAGCTTCCTCCGGCTCTCTTCGTTATTCAATTAATAACTGTAGTCCACACGGAGCTAACGTTAGCGCGTTTCACTGAAGCTGAGGCGGCCGTTTGAAATCACAGCGGAGGAATGCGGACGCTGACGTAGACAAACAACAACAACAACAACAACAGCAGCAGCAGCAGCAGCAGCTGTAGCACAAACAAAAACAAACCGAGAAGAGGTTCGCACGGGCCAGGTGTTTCTGTCAGTGCTGTCCTCTCTTCTTCATCCACGTATGAAACCAGTGTGTCCTGTGTTTCTGCTCGCTCCTGCTCTCGCAGGTCACATGACCTCCACTCCCAGACACACACACACACACTCACATCCTTCCCGGACACACGCTTCACCTCCAGGCCTGTCAGGATCCGCACACACCCGAGGATCACACCAGCTAACTCATATCTGGACCAGGTAGTTGCTGCATTTTTAAAGAAATTAACATAAAGTGTGAGACAGCGTGCTCTCTGCAAAGCTGAGCGCGTGACAGCAGGCAGCAGCTGGTTCAGGGATTCTCTACATGTGTGATGTTAGTCTCATGTATGAGGATTTGCAGCTACAATCATATGTAAATGTGTGTCTTGTGAATAAAAATGTTTCCCTGAGTTCACCTGGACCTGCAGCTTCGACCTGTTCTCACTAGCAGCATCATTTTATGGTACATAAACTCAACACAGTGGTCCAGGTCCATCACATGTAAGACCCTCCACGTCTACAGAACATCAGAGAGTATTTACAAGGACCATCATCATCATCATCATCATCATCACCACCCACCAGCAGCATCACCTCAATGCTACAGGAGTCTGAAATAACTCAGTATTAGGGCGACCAAACGTCCTGTTTTTCCAGGACATGTCCTGTTTTCACGTCCCGTCCGTCCCTGGTTGTTTTTTATAAAGTGATGAAAATGTTCTGGTTTTCATTGTTTTTCTTTGGGCCACTAAATTGAATTATATTTGTGCGATACAACTTCAAAGATGCTTCTTGCAAAGACTTTCATGCTTATTTTAACAAAAAACTGCTGGGAAAGATCAGCTCTACAGTAATATATAGATGATGGGAAAACAAGGAGGATGAGGAAGAAAAACAGGATGAAGAGGAAAACTAAAGATATAGATATTTTTGTTAGTTTTTGTAAGTTTGTGAGAGCTATTTTTGATAAAGTTGGACTGCTAATATAACAGGTATGTTTTAGTTATTTATTATCTTTTTTTCTAATACAGAAGAGACAATATTTCTATCATTATTTCATTTTTTTTTTTTTAAACTTGTCATAACATGTTGAGTAACCTCTGAGAAGCCTATCTGAATATTTAGTAATATAACAACAGAGGAGGCGTACTTTAAATTGTATTGAAATTATAAGGCATCTTTGATAAACTCCGAGTGCCATTTGAGTATCTCATTGTCGGGCTGAGTGTCCTGGTTTTTGGTGATCAAAACATGGTCACCCTACTCAGTATTCAAGGACAGTTTCTACCCCTCATAAGACTCTAAACTCTAAAATGATCCTGCAGTTTTCTGATTTTTTTTGTTCTTGGTATGTGTTTATGTAGAAATGACAAACATGTTATCAGACTTTTTTTAAACTGTTGTATGCATAGAGAGTGTGAGCATCAGCAAACCTGACAGTAAAATGCATATCACTGGTCACACTAGTGACTGAGGGGTGTTAGATACTGACTACGCTCAGCCTCTTTTGTCTGAGTTTAGTCCTCCATCTCTCTTTCTCCCATAATTTCCTGTCAGATCTCTGCTGCACCCTCTAATAAGGCAAAAGGTACAATCAAAGCAAGTGCTGGTCTGACCCTGCCTTGGGCCTACAGCCTCGGTGATACTGGACTTACTACATCTGTGAGACGGCTTTGCTGCAGAATGAGATTTTACATGCAAAACACGCCTGAGATAAAAATCATGCACTACTTCAGTTACACACGTGGATAAATATAGACGTTTGCTTGCTGGTTTACATAATGTATGAAGTCATTTGACTTGACTGCCTGGCTCCTACAATAATGTGATGGTTGCAAGTGAAAGCATCAACAATCCTGAAGGGAACATTCTTCATAAAGAGCAGGAGCTGTGACAGACCAGGATGTAAATAATTGACAGGCCTGGTTACCTTCAGATGATTTTCTAAGCAGGAATCTTTATACTGGAGTTGGATGGAAAATGTGTCCAATAAAACCACCTCTCATGAGATTACTAGTTGTTCAGTAATGTACCTGTGCATGCATGTAAGCATCACGCATTATGTTTATGTCCTTCTTAGCTGAATAAAGAAGCTGAAGTTTACCTGAGTTGGGGCAAATAATACAACACACCTTTCAAGCTGGCATTTTAAACAACAAAACCTTCATGGTTATCCCATTCAGGAAAGTTCAAACTCATCTTGTTTGCCCCAGTGCTTCAGGATTTAAAACTTACCGTCCAACGACGCAGCCTCCCCCCTCAGTGGCTCTGCTGGACTTGTGTCTGACTGCACCTACATCAGGAGTCCCAAAGAAGACTGCAGAGGAATATACTGCGATTCCTGACCTCCCCGCCTTGAGGACTTCATATCCCGGGTTCGATGAAGCTGAAGATGGTGGAGAGGAGGAAATCTGGACGCTGTGAATTCCCTCAAAAGCATCCATGTGTGTCTCTCAGGAAGTGCAGAGACTCATTGGAAGCTGCTGGATAACATCAGTGAAGATTTAGTTTGTGAAATAGTTTGTAGGGTGATATCTGTGGGTGTTCAGCACCTAAGGTACAGAAAAGACAGAGCTACATACTGCAACTTCACATCACATTAAAACTATATGTTCAATGAACAGTCCTCCAGAGGACGAGCCATGACCTCTGCAAGTGTTTAAACTGTAACTTAAACACACTTCTGCTCTCTGAACACTGCAGAGCTTTACTTTGCAGGGTGTCACGCTAAAGGAATTTTTCTTTGAGATATCCAGTGTAAACATAAGTTAAGTACATGTGGAATGTGATACAATTCTACGAAGATTTACAGACAAAAAAAACACACAGAATATACTCACCAAAATGGACAAAAACTGAATCTCAGCTGTTGCCAGTGCACGAAAATCTGCAAAAACAGCACAAATTCTGCTTTGATAATCTCCACCTTGAGCTCAGTAAACTCTCCGCACTTCGCCCTGCTGTTGTTCTCCTGGTTAGACTGGAAGGGTTAATCACTAACACCATCTGACCAGGAACAAGTCAGCTGTACACAGTTCTTTCCAGCAGAGGGGGTCACACACAGTCTCACCTGACCTGCAGTTTTTCATACTGAACTTTTCAGGTTGAAAAAAACAGTTTCCTGCAATCCGGAGATGAGATATGTTCAGAGGTGTGTGTTTGATACAGTGAGAGGTAGATAGAAATGTGAACTTTGAATCATTGCTGAAGTTTCTTTCGTGGCCATATTTCTAATTCAAACACATCTGCTCAGCCCTCATGCCTTTCACCAGCCTATTTGTGGCGGCGTGTGCGCGCTCCACCATCCTCCGATTTGTTCAGATTAACAGGACCTGGCCTCACAATGCAGCTTTGTTGCAGAAACAGATTAACACATCAAGTGACCGGAGGTGTAGGAGTCCCTCACTCTCATTTTCTTTCCAGCTTTTCTTTCCCCAACATTCTCTCCCGACGCGGCCGCCACACATCTCCAGCCACAGAGAAGCAATTTCATTTTCAGTGGTAAGTTGGTAAATTTGACCTACAGTGACCTTTCAATGTAGTGTTTCTCTGCTAAGTTTACTTTCAGATGTGTCTTTAACCAATCAAAAAAAATATTTTAAAAAACTGTTAATTTTATTATTTAAGTAGTAAATGGAGATTAATTTTAGTTGATTTAGTATAGGAACTGTGCTCTGTATCTCAACACTAATAGGGATGTATAGATCCAAACTTGTGGAATATAGAATAAGTATTAGACACAACTGAGCTGAGCCTCCTGTTTTGTTTTCATTGCAGATATGTGACCACGTTGGCCTTATGAGATTGAGGCTGATCGCTGACGCTGAGCTCAAACGAAGCACAGAGAGCAACATCACACTGGTCTCCTTCATGTCCGGACACAGTCAGCCAGCAAGTTGGCCATCAAGCAGCAACAATGACAGTGACGTACTCACGCAGAGTTGCTGATGCAGGTCTGGGCACCTTCTTTAACCTGCTTCTGCGTTGGAAGGGCAGCATCTACAAACTGCTCTACAGAGAGCTCATCATCTTCACTCTGCTCTATTACTTCTTCAGTATTGTTTATAGGTAAGCTCTGAGAGGAAACTCTCTGAACTCCTGTAGTGTTTAGTAAAGTTCAGCCATATGAAGTAAGTAAGTAATGCTCTACACCAGTAATGACGTTTTATTTACTGTTATTATTGCCTTAAATGCATTAGATTTTAGAGCTGGTCTCCATACAAGGATCTTCAGACTCCTGGGTGTCTATGTGTCATCTTGAGAAGATCAGATTTAGAACAACAAAACTAATCTTAACTAGATGTTATAGCATCCATCCATCCATTATCTATACACCGCTTAATCCTCACTAGGGTCGTCAGGGGCTGGAGCCTATCTCAGCTGACTTAGGGCGAAGGCAGGAGACACCCTGGACAGGTCGCCAGTCTATCACAGGGCTACACTTAGAGACAGACAACCAAGCACACCACGGACAATTTAGAATCACCAATTAACCTGAGCATGTTTTTGGACTTGTGGGAGGAAGCCGGAGAACCCAGAGAGAACCCACGCTGCACGGGGAGAACATGCAAACTCCACACAGAAAGATTCCGGTGCCCCACCAGGACGCGAACCGGCGACCTTTTTGCTGCGAGGCAACAGTGCTAACCAACTGCGCCACCTTGCAGCCCCATGTTATAGCAAAACCATAGAAAAAGAACTATATTATAGGACCAACTCTCTATCTTAATCTCAGCTGCTGTCAATATAAACATCCACAATTTTCTTAAAAGTGAATTTTTACTGGACAAAGATTTTCAAATGGAGGTCAATAAACGTTTAGGAGACAACCAGCACATACAAAAGTCCTACCCATGATCTGTAATGCCATGATAGTTACACACCGATCAGCCACAACATTTCTAACCCCGTTATAACATTATGTTGGTGCCAAAACAGCTCTGATCTATCAGGGTATGGACACATGACCTCTGGGGGTGTCCAGTGTTGTTTAGCACTGGACATCAGCAGCAGTGAATCCTTTGGGTCCTGTGGGTTGTCTCTGTGTATTGGATTTGGGAGTTTCAGGAGTTCTGGGAGTTTGGAAGCCAGCCTTGGGATCTTGGTGGTGTTTCATGAGCTACTCTTGAGCAGGTTTTGCAGTGTGGCGGGGCACATCGCCCTGATAGGGAAGGCTGCTATCACGGGGGAGTGAGCACTTGCCATCAGAAGGGTGTGCTTGCAACAAATCTTAGGAGGGTGCTACATGTCAAAGTAACATCCACATGAATGCCAGAACAGAACATTGCATTCTAACAAGATGACCAATGTTATTCACACAACCTGTCAGCAGTTTTGATGGTGGGGCTGAACAGTGTAGTTTTGAAGTAGTTTTTAGGATCCTGAAAGATAAATGTCTCATATTTGAAAAGAAAAAAGGTTTTGACATAAGCAAAGATCGTTTGAGCGGTCCCAACCTGCAGACAGGAGGAAACAGTGCTAAAACAAATGACTTTTCACGAGTAAGTGTAGCACATGGTCTTCTTTAAAGGCTCACCTCAGTGCTTCAGTGTTGGAGAACTCACCAGATGTTTCCTTTACCAGGTTTGTGTTAAACAATGACCAGAAGAGGCTGTTTGAGAAGCTGTCAATATACTGCGATCGCTATGCAGAGCTCATCCCTGTGTCGTTTGTGTTGGGTGAGTCGGGGCTGACATTTCTACTCCTGTTCAGTTCATCTAAACGCCTGTGTTCCTGGACACCATCACTGAAACTTGCCATCTACTTATTTACTGTTTTTCACCAGGTTTCTACGTGACTTTGGTCGTATCTCGTTGGTGGGGCCAGTTTGAGAACGTACCCTGGCCAGACCGTTTGGCGGCGTTGGTAGGAGGTCACGTCCGCGGAGCTGACGAGGCCTCCAGGCTGACCCGTCGAACGCTGATGCGGTACGCCAACCTCTCTGGTGTGCTCATCTACCGCTCTGTCAGCACAGCCGTCTACAAGAGGTTCCCCACCATGGAGCATCTGGTGCAGGCAGGTACGATGAAACCTCAAAGGTCTGGGGTCTGGTTTTCATCACACTGAACACAAACATGTTCAAAGCTGCCCTCTCAATTTGCATCAGTTAAAAGTATTGAAGAAACAGTCAAACGTCCCTTTTAGACTTATACATAACAACAAATAGGTCCAAAAGCAAAACATCAGTCTCCATCTGATGTGGTTGGACTATTTGTAAGGTGCTTGTTGCTACTTGGTGACTGAGCTCACAAGTTCTGCTGACCAAAATCAAAACAAGCATCATTTGGCTGCTGTCATCTCCACACTATCCCGTGTCCCGCTCAGGTTTGATGACGTCTGAGGAGTTGAGGCACCTAGAGGATCTGCCATCTCCACATAACAAGTTCTGGGTGCCCTGCATGTGGTTCGTCAGTCTGGCTCTGAGAGCACGGACTGAGGGTCGCATCAACAACGACGTGGCGCTCACGGCCATCCTCACTGTAGGTGTTCATGTCTGCAGGTCCAAGGGGCCGGAACTTCTTCAAATCTTAGCTTCAAAGCGTTTTCTGGTTTTGCATGACTCTTGCTTTTTTTTTCTCTGTTCAGGAGTTGAATAGTTTACGGGCAAAGTGTATGAAGCTGTACGGTTATGACTGGATCAGCCTGCCTCTTGTCTATACTCAGGTTTTTTGATGCTGCATTGTGTGCTGTAGCCAAAATACAGTTGATGATTTGGCAGTAGAACAAAAAGACCCAGTAGTTCTCATTCACTGTCAAAAAATGATGCCAAAAACAATGACAGTAAACTAGTTTTAGACGACTAAAAAAGATGTACTCTTACAACAATCCTTTTGTACCTAAAATGATTAACTCAATCAAAATGAATTTGATGAACAAAAAGAGAGTGAAATGACTAAATTGACTTTGGAAATTTTTCTCTGAGGTCGTTTTGAACACTGCCAGACTTGACTGATGTTTTTTAATTAGGTGGCGACGGTAGCAGTCTACAGCTTCTTCCTGGCCTGTCTGATTGGTCGTCAGTTCTTGGATCCGGCTCAGGGTTACGCCGGTCACGATCTGGACTTCTACCTGCCTGTTTTCACCCTGCTGCAGTTTTTCTTCTATGTTGGTTGGCTCAAGGTGAGGCTCAGCTGATTATATGATCCACTCACAGAAATTTGATTCATTTCTTCACTTCTGACCTTTATTGAGGAGGTTTTTTGTCTTGTTTCAGGTGGCTGAGCAACTCATAAATCCTTTTGGTGAAGATGACGATGACTTTGAAACCAACTGGCTTGTTGATCGCAATTTACAGGTGTGGATCTAAAACAAAGTGTTTGTTTTCCATCGACAACACATTGTGGTTGTCTTGTTTGACCTGCAGCGGTTCTCAATGTGTCCCAGGTGTCCTTGTTGTCTGTGGATGAGATGTACGACAGCCTGCCGCTGGTTGAGAGGGACATGTACTGGAATGAGTCTGAACCTCAGCCTCCCTATACAACTGCCAGTGCTGAACATCGCAAACCCTCCTTCATGGGCTCAGCTTTGGACATCAGGTTCACAACAGTTTTTGTTGTCTTGCAGACATTTCTCAAATCTACTCTTCACATGTGGTTAACCTTCTGCTTGATCTAAACCAGTGTTCCTAAGGAGGAGATGGAGTTCCAGTCCAATCTGGAGCAGATCAAAGAAAATGAGGAAGCTAACTACTCCACGCCGCTGCTTGGAGGGTTGGGTCGTCTTCTCGGTGTCCAGTCCCCGAACTTCCCTCGCTCCTCCCGGGTCTCTCTGCTGCGTCGCCGCCCTGGAGCGCCGCTAAGTCGCTTCCCTCTTTACCTGCACCCAGAGGCGCCATCGACTCCAGGTCAAGGCCGCCCGCCTTTAAGCCAGGATCCGGACTACGCCTTCTCCACCTTGCCCTTATATGAGAGACCAGGTTTCTACAGCTGCCCACAAACACCCATCCACTGCGTGCCCCCTGCGGTGCCCCGACCTCGACCCGCCCGGAGAACCCAGAATGAGTGGGATCGCAGCTGTAGCTCCCTGGCCCCTCCAATGGTGGGCTCACAGCTGCTTCCTCCCGACACCCCTAACCACGTCCCCCCACCACCGTCCTCTGCTTTCCCCTGGCTGAGTGAGGATGGTGAGACTCAGAGCGCCCCTACCTTCTCCTTCCCCGACCCTCCACCTGAACTCTGTCCGATATCTAAACTCAGACCGGGACACGGCCTGCTGTCTCGCCGCCCTCCCCCTCCTCGCCTCACTCTGGACACCCTCCCATCAGCTGACAGCCAGCCTGGACCCCCAAGTGCTCGGGCCGCAGGAGGCGGAGGAGAAAGGGTGTTCTCGTTCAGTCCTCCCTCTCGCACGGCGCCAGCAAATCCCAGTAATCCCAACAGCAGCTCTAGCAGCATTAATGCAACAAGCACCAACAGCGCTGGCACGACGGGAAGTCTCTGCAACGGTACAGGTCACGGTAATTTTAGTAACCATGGGAACTTCAGCGCCAACATGAGGGCGAGCAATGGGGGCACCAACGGCGGGCTGAGCAATAACATGAACACTGTTTCCACTTCAGCGCCATCGCAGCAAGAAACCAATCAGCAAAACTCACCCAATGATTCAGGGATCTCATTGGCTGAAGGGGACCTGCTGGGTGTTCTGGTGGACGGTGGGGCGAACAAGGCGGCAGGAGGGAGGGAGCAGGACTCAGAAAAGAAGGTGTGACACTGTTTTTTTTTAGTGCATGTGGTATTCAACCTGCTCCACACCACAACAGGTACTGAACTGTGTTACTTCTGAAATGCTTTAAAGCCATCTGGAGCCAGCTTCAGCACAGAGTTATTCTCCACTTCCTGATACACTCGCACAGAAGAATTAACCTACTTGTAACGCAAAAAGCACCTTAAGAGATTTAACCGTCAACATGTGAAGGAGAAATAAGAAATACTTTCCGGTTTCCTCTGAAACACCACAACAAGAGGCCAAAATGTGTATATTCTTAATCTCTGGTAGTCTTAGCATTGTTTCCACAAGTGTACTCTTTAATAAATATTACTTATCACATGTTATGCTTCTTTTTAAAATAAAAATTGAAACCTGAAACTATTTGTACATTACTACTTTATTTTCTGATTACAGGAGTGCATTGTATGGACATTTTGACTTAAATTCAAAACTACAAATACTATAGAAGCAATCTGACCGGCTGTGAAGAAACATTTTTAATGCATATAACCTCCCCGTTTACATGAGTGTGTATCAGATGTAATAGTTCGTGACATAAAATGTGCACAAACAATTCAACAATGATTTTCTTTAAAAGTATGCAGCCAGTGTACCAAACTTAGATTGTGATGTCCAACACATAAAGAAGTAAAAAATAAGTAGGTAGCAGCTTTATACAGTGGTCCCAGAATTAACAGTAAATAATAATGAGCAAATAAAGAAGTAAAACTCAATTGCTAATGCAGTGTTTCAAGCAATACATAACGTAACAACAATATCTTGGTCTGTGGTTGTGGTCCCATGTTTTTGGCCTGTGATTCCTTAAAGGTGGAGAAAGCCATTCCTGAGGACAATTGTTGGTATCTGAACTTAGCCTTCAGAGTTCCTACGGAGACCTCTGCCCGAAATTAACAAACCCACATTGTCACCTCAATAATAATAACAACTGGCCTTGCTGACCAAAAAAAGTCATGTGTAGAATCTGGACATCTCTGTCTTATGACGGAAACAAAACATCATTTGAGTGAAAACTAGTGAGTTAGCTGTTGCTATTGCTTTTACCGGCTAGTAGAACCATGGAGTCGGCTGCAGAGTCCATCCCTTCCCTGGTGGAGCTAGATGATCTGCTGCAGTGGTTGCTGCACAGAAGAGGCCAAGTAGGATGGGATTCTCAGTCTGCGCCATGAGCACAGGAGCAGAGCCCTGTGGTGCTGAAACTGGCTTCCTGCTAGTCTTTTTGCCTGGGAAATAGTGATGTGAGAACTGGGTAATGCTGTTTCTCACATCTCCTCTACAGTGCACAAAAAGGGGGAGCAGTGTTTTAAAAATCGTTTGAATTCACTCTGTTGTATGGAAAATGTACAAAGCCAGAGCTAAGTACACAAATTTTGAACACAGGACGGCTAGCAGACCGCCAGGAAATATTCACAGAACTCAACAGAGTGTATTGGATGAGAATGATTCACTCCACCTTTAAAACGATGTAAAAAATGTCTTCTTTGCACCCCTGATCGCAGGTTATGGCTTTTATGTGGACTTAAACTAAAAAGCAATAGCTCCTCCTAGGGCTGCTTAAAGAGAAGCAAAAGTCTCCAGTATTCCACAAACAAATAAAATAAAAATTCAAGAAGTCAGAAAATAATAATTTTATCTAACAGATGTATATTTTTTTTCCTTCCATTAAGATAATTACAAACAATCAAAGCTGAATGATCATTTTTCAAATCAATGTAATTCCACTTAATATAAAACACTGACATATTGCAGCCTCCACTCACACTTAATGCTCAAGGAGAAGCAAATATTTATTTAAACATTAAAACAGTCAGTATAATACGGGGATATCTGCAGCAGTCCAGTTTAGAAAGCTACAGTATCTATGGCTTTTTAAAACAGCTAACAAACATAAATATAACAGTGTTATGTTGTCATCTGTAGCAGGTGTCAGGCTGGTTTCACAGCTTAGTTTAGCTGCCTTCTTCAGCCATGGTGTGTTTGTCAAAGAGGTACTCAGCCAGGCCACTCTGCGGAGCTCCCATACGGCGCAGGTTTGAGATCCAGTCGGCGAGCTCTTTGATAGATTTCACCTGCTCATCCAGGTAATGTGTTTCTATGAAGTCACACATCTGTGGAGGAAACAGGACAAAATGTTGCATCTTATTAGACTGTCAGCTCCAAACGGCAGATACAGGAATTTATCTGAGTCTGTGTCTCACATGAGGGTCATTGTGCTCGGACGCCATTTTCTGCAGGTCCAGCAGGGATTGGTTTACGCTTTTCTCCAGCTGCAGGGCGCACTCCAGAGCCTCCAGGCCGCTCCCCCACTCGTCCCTATCAGGTTTCTGACACATAAATAATTAATGGGAATTTAACACTGATTTGTTCAAATAAAACGTGCTAAAACAGGAATCTGGACACATTATTATTATTGCAGTTTTGGTCATAGAAAATCTAGAGACATCACTTTGGACTAAGGATTTGTACGGGCACTTTTTTTGATTCGAAAAACAGGCATTAATCAAGTTTTTTCATCCAAACTTTTTTTTTTTCCCAAAAATAAAAGGATCCTTACATACCCTGACATCCTGCAGAAAAATTTTGCCTCCCCGCTTGTTCTGCAGACTCATCAGCTTCTCTGCGTGCTCACGCTCCTCTTTGGACTGTTTGTGAAAAAACTTTGCAAAATTTGGGAGGGATTTGTCATCCCTTTCAAAATAGTACGCCTAAAAGCCAGGAGAGAAACAGGATGAGAAACATGACTCACTGACTTAATACCGTGCTACAATACATGATGCTGCTGGCTTGAGAGGAGTTCTTACCATGGAGAGATAAACATAAGAGGCGTACAGCTCCAGGTTTATCTGTCGGTTAATGGCAGCCTCGCAGTCCTGGTGGAAGTTTTGTCGGATTTGCGAACTCATTTCTGTATTGAATAAAACAATTAATAAATAAGTGAGCAAATGCCCACAGACTCTTCTGTTGGTCAAATGTAGGGCAGTACGTAACTGGAGAGGCATATTATGCAAGTATATAGACATGAATAGAAAACCTAAATTAGTCGATGCATGTTGTGCCATGAAACATGACCAACAACGAGAGGGCGACAAACACACATTGGACCACAAATGAGAGAGCTGACGGCACCTCATATAGCACAAAGTATTCATTAACTTATGTCTCTGAGACGCCTGCAAAACTGAATACATGGATTTCCAATGACAGCATCTTTATGCCAACATGCAGAACACTAAATCAAATAACCATCTGCCACCACTCACTTGCCCCAAATGACAAGAACCTTCTATTCACATAACCAGAGTGGGAATTTAGCAACAGCCACATTCAGGAAAATATGAAACTGGCTACTAGATTCCAGTCACAAAACAATGATTTACTGTTGAATGGCTGGTGATGTTAAACATTTATCTGTCAGTGGCTGGTAGATGCTGAACAACACAGAAGGCAAATGATCTGTTGTTCTGACTTAGAAGAAAAGTTTGAAAGTCTAATTTCAATTGTTATGGTTAGAAAATGGGTCAAATGTGTAACCAGCAAACAGTCAGTCCTGTACCAGTGACATCTTATAAGACGACTTTATTTAAATGATACGATGCCACAGATGATAAGAGATACACGAGAATGGGCAATTGGCATGCTGCATACTGGAGTGTCCACAAGTACAGCATTTGTTCTTTAAGAAGTTGTTTCTGACAGCATGATACCACAGACATCTGCAACATTTGTAGTTGTGTTTGGTGTATGTCCAAGTTTTGAGACACGTCTTTGTAATTTCGCCCTGATACAATGGAAGTGGATGGACATAATTGAAGTAGTTAGTTTCTTAGATGTTTATTGTAGCTCTAGTGGATCTACTACTTTCTCATAAAACATCCACTCCAACTTAAAACAAACTGCCAGGTCTGTGGGGACAGTGATTTGTGTGCATTGACCCTTTAAGAGAATAGCTGCATTCATATCGACCCAGACTGAATGACCTTCATATCACAATAACAGGAAAACAAAGGCCAACTGTGTATTTAACTAAGACGTTATTAATCAAAGATACTAAACTATCTCAACTGTAGTCTTGATGTACAGCTAGTCACAGATATGAATGATAAAAAACAAACAACCATGGTGAACAGGACAACACACACTGGGTCTGTTCACTAACTGATTATTTTTAGGAATAAAACACAAACATTGTTCAGCTGCTAATGCAGACAAACGTCACGTTCAGTTGGTCCCATGAAAGATGCCAACATGGAGGCTGGATAGTTTATTAAAGCAGAGAGCAGCCTTGGCTGGAAATAATACTGCTTTTACTCATGGAAACTAGCACGTCCCAGTTAGGCAGCAGCCTAACCAGTAGCATGCTAACGAGGCTACTAGTGAAGTTACCTGACGGAGTTAGTCACTGCTAGCTAGTCAACCTGCACCAGCTCGTCCCATCAACGGCAGACAGTTAGTAAGCTAGCTAACAGGCTGAGCTGACGGTTAAATAAACCCACCTGCTTTTTGACGACTCCTCACTTTGTACTGAAGAAATTGAGCCTGTTTGTGATACGGTCCAATATTATTATTTATAATAATTAGGCTGGTATTTGTCAGACTAGTAGACGGTGCTGCTGTCTGTCCGTGTCAGCGGCGCAGTCTGAACGACGCAGCGACGTCTGCGGTGAAAGGTGCGGGACGGACGAACCAGACAGCAGCAGGAAACGGTCCATGTGCTCAGGTGTTCAGGTTTAACTGTCACAGATTTACGTAGATTTAACCGCAGCTTCTGACTCCACAAACAGTGATACAGCGTTTTATCTCCAATAAATCATCACTTCATTACACAGGGCTGAATGTAAACGTGCTCTTTGCCCAAGTTTTAGGTAATTTTCTAAACATGTTCAGGTTTAGGCATGGAATTATTTAATAATATTAAATAAACATTATAATAAAACGCATGAAATATATTGCAAAATAAATAAGAAAAAATCTTTTTTGTATTTTATTATTATTAATAATAATAATAAAAAAAAATAAGCCCCTTAGAAAATTTTAAAAATCTATATTTTGAATTTTTTTCTTTTCTTTTTTTTAAAAGAGAACTATAATTATTACATCTATTCCTGGATTTATTTCTTAGCCATATCCAATTATTTTGTGGGAAATTTTTCAAGTATTTTATTAATATTGAATGAAGCTGCTTTCCACTGTAAAACACTGAGTGGTGTAAACACTTTTCAATACAGAGAGTGGTGAACAATGGAGCAAACATCAGAAACTATTTTAGCAAACAGCTAACTGTACTTTAAGTCACTGCTGTTCAGTCTTCATTTACAGTGTGTACAGGTCCAGGGTCAAATATTGTCATAATTTGCACCAGAATCTGCATTAGCCAGTTAAACTGCAGGTACAGACAAGAGAACATGCCGGAAAGTTCCTTTTGTAGAATACAATGAGCTTTAAGTTTACATTGTTTTGTTTTTTGTAATTTAACAATATAAGTGCATTTTCTTCTGTATTTACACTGGACTGCGCATACATATATATCACCAACAATTTAAATATTGTGCTTTTGGAAAGTGATACAGCCAAAGTCAGCCATTTTTAAAAGTTTTTAGGAAACGCCCAAGCACCTTCAGTTGTAAATTTGACACGTATGCATCTAATTCTCTTTTCAAGTCCAGAATTATTAAATAATCTCACTACAGAATCCCTAGCATAGCAGCTTTCAACCACCGAGTTGTCAAGCATTTGTAAATTTGCAAACTTCCATTTTCTGACCTGAAAACTATTACTGGCTTTAAACAAAGCGCAGACTCATCCTGAAAATCATGCTGCTAATAGCGACTAGGTGACAAAGTCATCAGACAAAAAACAGACCTTTAATATTGACATGGCAAAGCAATACACCCATAAATACTAGAAACAGCCACATTCCTGGTGTTGTACTTGCTGCCTTACTGTCCTGGTACGACAGAATGAGACCAACCCATCACCAATATTAGTGGTTCTGCTTTGTTACAGTGAAAAGTCAAAACTCTATAAAAAGCAAAAACTTAAAACCAATTCCATGAAAATCAAAGTCTGAGATATGAAGATATGGTCATTTCTTATTAAAGAATCAACAACACTAAAAATGCAAATAAAAACATTCAGAGAAAACATGTTACTTTATTTGAAACAAAATGTTCAAAAATTAAACTTTATACAGCAGCGTGTACATCTGTATGAGTGTACAGACGTTACTTGTTTCCACCCGGAGGTGAGTGCCACACCGCAGAGCTGGTGCGTTTAAAATACCGAGGCTTGCTCTTGTAAAAGATGTTTTCCAGTCTTGGTGACTCAATTATTCCAAAGAAAGAGTCTAAATCAGGAGGGTTGAAGTATTGCTTCATAATTATCTGCTGCAGATTGGGACCTGGAAAGAGGAAACAGACATCAAATAGGTCATTCATCGTTCACAATCATGTACACATCAATCAGGAATAAGACACGTTACAGCTGACTGCCAAGTCCTGCACCCCAGTTACTGCTGCTCATAAATCACATAATGCAATTTACAATAAGTGGGGCACTTTTAGCATCAAAGCTTTGACTAATCATCAAAACAATATGCTCTTGATTGTATCGTGCGATCATTATTTTGTTGGCTGCAATCGCCACTTGTGCCGGCAGCCTTCATTAGCTGTGAGTGGTGAGGTAATTAAGATAACATTGGTTGGGTGAAAACACGGCTGATTCTTTAATGTTTGACTTTTACAAGACCCTTGTAAAAAGCTCTTTGTACGCACTGACAGCCACTTGTGATATCACGCTAAAAGACTCAGTTTAAAGCTGCACGTTCCATCCAATACAGCCAATCCAGTGTTGGATTAATAAGCAACTACTACAGTAGTTTGTGGATACTGAAGAGTCTGAGCATCATCACAATAAATAAATAACTGCACTAAGTCACACAAACCTTCTGCCCAGGACGGAATAGGTTTCCTCGGTGCAGACTCATCGTCGGTGGAGTCGTCACTGTTTTGGTCCATCCCGTAATCCTCTGCACTTTTGGACGTAATCAAAGGTTTATTGCTGCCTTTTGGCGTGATGACGTATGACTGTGGTGAGGACTGCAGCAGGAGAAGGATTAAAAAAAAAAAAAACATTATGAGGCTTTATGTTCAAAAGGACTTTTTTCTGTTATGTTTTAAGATAGAAATTGATGAAATATGTGCACCTAAAGTGTATCATGAATATTTACCTCACAATCCACCACATTGGGGCCACCACCTTTTCCTACAGGTGTGCTCAACACGGAGCGCTGAGAAGACAAGTGGACAATAACAGATGTCACAAAAGACAAACACAAAGCTGTACAAACATTCTATAAATGACTCATGTGGTTTTACAGCCACAGAATAGCAATAATTGATTAATTGACTGAGTATCCGTATAATGTTTTTTTCCCCACCCCCAGTGTCTTTATAAACAGTACAAGGCCACCTCGAGAAAAAGTGCTGCAGTCAAAATCACTTTTTCAACCAATTAAGTTTTTGCAAGACTGCTAACATTGGTTCACGTTGAAATTTTTTACAGAAAGGTGCTGGTGCAATCACGGTTGTTCCTTTTCAGGTCTATTGTGAGCTGTATATTTTAGAGATGATCACAGTGAGGGCCAATGCTAGTCCATCATACAACTGAATTAAGAGTGATAACAAGATGTTAAGATACGGTTTTAACAGAAACAAAACCAACATGCGTTTTTGATGAAGCGATAAGGTAAACTCTTGAATGCCCTGACTGCACTGTTTGATGTACCTAAACCAGACCACAAGGGACGTGGCACTACATACACAGGTTGGAAACATTTTAATTCCAATGTGTCCACATGTTTGCTAAAGATTGAGGTGAAAAGTGACGGTGTGAGTAATTAGATTCTTACCTCAATGTCCACAGTCACATTCAGGGCAGCACACGTCTGCATTAGAGATGAGAAGGAAGGAAAAACAAGGTACATTTAAGAATAACATTGCAAATAAGATATTCTCCAAAAAAAAAAAAAGTACACGAGAAAGATATGGTTATTTAATATCTAACACATAACACAATGTCTGGTTGTGTAATGTACAAAACAGTAAAAAAAATAAATACAAATTGAAATGTAAAAAAATAAAAATAAAATCAGTTTTCATCAGATTCTGTAGGTTTTAGGCTCTTTAATGAGTTTCTCAACCAAAGTTCTGTGAATAATCCACAGAAAAGACTAACAATTGCTTTATATTTAAAAAAAATGTTAAAGAACAAAGTCTACGGACAACTAGGACAAATAAAGCCAAATCTACCTACTGGGCCAGTCACACTTTGGCTGAACCTTCAAACTGACAATAAGTAGCCTTTAATTCAGCTTTGACTCAGTCTAAACCGCCTGTGTCCATTAGGTTAAGTATTACTTTCCACTGTCTGGGTACCTGTGTGGCCTCTTTCTGCTTTGCGGCTTCTCTCTCTTTAAGAGCTTTCTCTTTTGCAGCCAGTCTTTGCTGCTCCTCCTGGTGGAAAAAAAAACACAATCACATCAATAACCACATAGTTGAGCAGCTATATGTCAAACTCGAAGTTGCTGAATATGTCTCAAAATGATGCATGTATGAGTGGACTAAATATCTAAAGTTGTAAAAAAAAAAAAAGAATTATGTGCTATAAAAACCTTTTGTTGCACTGCTAAAGCATCACAGGAAACATTTTCTGTTTGAATTTCTTACCAGTTTTCGTTTTTCCTCAAGCGCCTTCCTCTTCTCTTCCAGTTCCCTCATCTCCTTCTCTCTGGCTGCTCTCTCCAGTTCACGTTGCAGAGCGAGAGCCTTTTCTTTTTCCACTCGCTCCCTGGAAACAAACATCAAGTCAGTAAAACAATGTCTAAACCTTTAAGATGTTCGGGTTACTTTGTAAACAAGCCATTGTGGTTACGATGTTAGGTATGGATGGGACCCATTGGGATTTTATCAATACGGGTATTTATTGATATTCTTCCACATCATAGCACCGTTTATCCATTTATCTCATAAAACTGCAACGTGATCATTTCCGACTGTTAAATGTAGATTCTGCGATTTTAATGCAATATACTTTTTGTCAATCTCAGTGAATATCTTTATATGCCTCATTAGCTGTCCATTCTGTATGTGCACTGGGCAAAAAACCCAAACAAATGAAAAATCCTAACAAACTAACAAAAAAAAAAAAAAAAAAACATTTATCGAGGCCTGGACGAATCCAAGCAGCACGATTGTGTCCTGAGTACGTTTGCACAGAACAGACGGAGGGAGATGTTAAGTCCGACGCATGCATCTAAACATGCTAACAGGCTAAATAAAAAATAATCTCTCCAGAATCACAGACGCCATTTGCAGCTGCTGCTCACGGGGATGGAGAATAAACTAAAGGTAGATTTATAGCTGTTAATTTAGTGAGTGTGTGTGATCTACCGGTCGTTTGAAATATATGTCATACATATGAAAGCAGAGAGTCGCTCAATGTTGACAGCAGGGAGGTGATAAGACCAGCACAGGCAGCAGCACTTAACTTAATGTTAGTGTTTAAACTTCAGCTGGGGCTCTAACCTGTAGCTGGTAAATTATGCTTTAAAAAAAA
>NW_007581444.1:0-26986 GCF_000690725.1 Stegastes partitus | reverse complement strand
TCCTCCTCCTCCTCCTCTTCCTCTTCATCCTCCTCTGCTGCCGTCACAGACTCTCAGAGGCTGGCCAGACGCCACCTCCCCTCCACGCTGTCCTCCTCCTCGCCTCCCCTCCAGCCGCCGCCGCCGCTCTGCTGCCAGCACTGTCACTTCCACTCCACCCTGTGCTGCCCCTGTGGACAGCAGGAGTGCCCCCTCTTCCAGAACCCCGCCACAGGACCAGGGCCCGGCTCCGTTCCCCACCCGGGGGCCGCTTCGTCCTGCCCCTGCTGCCTCTCCACCTGCACATACCCCCACCCTCCTCACCCATCCTCCCCCCTCGCTCTCCATCACCACCATCACCAGCGCTGGCAGGAGCACCTCCAGAGTCAGACGCATGCAGCCGGGATCAGGTACGTTTTTAAATTTTTTTTAATTTTTACCTTAACAGACTTTATCTCAGATTATTCAACTAAACTGATTGAGGCACCATCATCGTGTGGTGGCTTTTTTTTAGCTCCTGCTCCAGAGAGTGTTTTCTGCACCGCGCATACAAATTGTTGTCGCTCAAGTGTGTTATTATGTTTGACTGTGTGTTTATTTACCTCAAACACACCCACAATTTGCCCAACAGAGGGTCTCTAATAGTCTCCAGTAACCGCCTCCTTGTGCCGCGGTGCTTAATAACATGTCACATCCAGGGGTCGTGTTTGCCTGGAATGCAGTTGGAGGCGTTTCCTGCTGTTGGGGACCAGTGTTTTGGAGCAATGCAGGGGGTAATTTTACCAAGAGTTTTTCCCAAATAGAAGCCCATTACACAATGTCACCGCCAATATGTTACAGAGAACAAAGAGCCATATTAAAAGAATGAAAGCAAGTAAAAATTTTTCATTGTCTTTGACTGATGTAACTCCATAATGAGCGCTTTGTGCCTCGAGTCAAGTGTTTTTCCCGTCCAAAAATGTTTTATGTTTAAAGCAACAACATTTAGTTTTGTTGTGGAATAGATAGAATTGTGGAAATTTCATAGTTTAGGCAAAAGTGTTGGTAGTACCCACAATAGGCATAGGTGTTGGACATGCATGTGATCAGTGGATTAATTTGCATGTTTCCAGCATCATAGAGTGAAATACAGTTGTACCATATGTTACTGCTACTTTCTAACATAACTAGCAGGGCACTTGGAGAGCACAGTCCTCCATTAAGGCCAGTGTAGTGTTTCGCAACTTTAAAAGAAAGGGATTTTTAACCACACCAAATTGAATTGGTCATGCTTCGTGTCTCCACCAAGGTTCATAATAGTTTTTTGCGTAAGCTTGTTTACAGACAAAGAAACACCACTGAAAACATGCCTCGGTGAGGGATAATTCCCTGAACCTCAATGCAGTCACAAGATACAAAGCAGTTGTGTATTCACATGAAGAGGGCATGTTAAAAGCAGCTGTTAGTCACGGTGCTATTTGTCTCCATTTTTTCTTATTCCTTTTTCCCCCTAAATCTGAAAAATGATCCGATCCGTGACGCAAAATTTTAGTTCTGTGATCCTTTTCAACCTTGAATACTGGTTCCCATGCGATACTTGTGTTTCTAATATTTTTTAGGATTTCTCACAAACATTTTTAACTTCAAAACATCTCAAATACGTCACTGTTTAATTTTGCTGGAACATACCACAAAGTCATCGATTGAGCCCCTATAAACTCATCTGTGTGTCAAAGGTACATGTTTAGAAAGGTTTTGCATTAAAACAATCCAGTATTACCTTAAAATGACCAATGAACCAGGCACTGATTCTGAAGAAGACGAAGAATGATACAGAAAGCTTCACCCTGCAAGTTGACAGGATTTTGTCACTGGGTTTTATATGTATGAAACTCTGGAAGTCAGAATCTTTGTTTTTCAGACCATCATTGGTATGCTGCAGTTCCAAGATGGAACTGCTCAGTCACGGTGTTAACTGTTCACTTCCCATGATGTGTCTACTAGCGTACAAAAAACACTGTGTAGACGTGTTAACATGATAGAAAACTTGATTTTTAGTGGAAACTGATTAAAAACAAGCAGACCTAACCAAGTAGACAAAAAATTAGTTTCAGCATTTGGCACTGTTGAAAAAGTTCCATACCAAGCCTTAGCCTAAAATCAATATGACAAATAACTTGACCATAGAAATGACGGACTACAACTTTAGCACAACTTCTGCTTTATTGACGCCTTGTAAAAATGACAAGATTTTTTCTTCTAACAGTTTGTGACAGGTCAGCCCAGTAATTTTGCTCACTGTTTGTCCACTTCAACATATAAAAGAATATGACTCTCTAAGCCATCTTTTTGACCCTTCATAGCCTTTGATACATGGTGAGATTTTCTCCTTGAACACAGCTCCTGTCAGCTCCTACATGTAGAAGTTAGCTGCAGATCGGTGACACACAGTAGGCGAGGTTTTAGCCCGTCGTTGACATCTTCGGCATGTGCATGCCTGCGTCTAAAAGCTGGTTCAGATGGTAATTGCTGTGCTTATTCAAGCGTACTCGGTCGTATTTTGAAAAGTTTTTCATCAGCTCGCGTTTGCCAGACCCTCCAGACTGTTGGGATACAAACTGCCAAAGCAAAGATGAGACGGGAATTTAGCAAGATTTTCTTAATTAAATGGAACCTGCATGCGAGCACACACACATGCAAGCGTATGTGCACACGTGGTGGCCATGCCTTCCCCAGCTGAAGCAGAACTTCAGCTCATTTGTTGGCAGACCTTTCCTCAACTGATCCATATTTAGTGAGTTGGTTCTTTCCCTTTTGCTCCCAAACCGCAGGCTTTTCACCGCATTTGAAACTGGAACCATTTAATGCCTTGCATAATCATTTGCATAATCCTATATTTACCATCTCCGCAGAGAAGGGGAGGCGGCAGGAGGTGCATTTTTTTTTTTCTTCTTTTTTCGCAGAAGTAATTATTTACTCATGTCAGCTCCTTTTTATGGTAGCACATCGTCGCGGGTGAATCTGATTTGCATGAGACTTTATTTCTTCTTGCTTCTCAAACATGGAATTTTCCTCACTCGAGTAAAGTTTGGCTGCCTCCTCATAAGTTTCATTAGGGGCGTTGTGGGTGGCGTTGAAAGATGAGGTTTGTGCAGCCGCAGCGGGTACGTACACCAAAACTCGGTGTGCACACATTAAACCCTGGGTGGGCAGAAGGGAAGCAAAATAGGATTGTGTTGCTGGCATTTAGACGCATCCACCAGCCCCCTCTGCGGTTTTTCTTCCTCCCCTCCTCGCTTGCTGGTACTTTCATTTTTCTTTTTTTTTTTCTTTCTCAGTTTTTCTCTCACTCTATTAACACTCTCATTCTGTCTTCGTTCCCCCCCTCTCTTCGTCGTCCCTCCCGCCTCCGTCGTCTCTCTTTCCACATCAGAATGGAGAGCAGATGTGGCGTGGGACGTCTCTAATGTTGAACCACTCTCTTATTTACCAAACAGGTCCCTCTTGTTCGGCGATGACAGGTTTGAATTACAGGGCTTGAGTTGGTTCCAAAACTGCATCCCCGACTCCCCACCTCCTTTCCTGTACAGTGGTGTTTTGTGTGTGTGTGTGTGTGTCTCAGATGGGGAGATTAGATGTAGGAAATCATATACCTGTCTCGATTGTGTAGTTTTGCCCTAAAAAAAAAAAGCAACCCAAAACCCTCAGACCTTGTCTCCTTTTTCGCCCGTCCAGTTTTGCTGAGGGCTGCTGGAGTTCAGCGGCAGTTAAAGATCCACACACACACACATTCACATTTGCCCGTAAACCCAATACACTGCATATTCCTAATACCCTCGATAATTTGAGGGTATGAAGTCAGACAAGATGGTGTCGAATATCAGTTTGATCTGCCTCGGGGCTGTGATCTGCCAGATTAGCTGAGGGATTACATCTGTGATCACAGCACACTCGCGTCTCGCTCACACTCTCTCACACACTGATAAGTCGTAACATTAGCTCTTCGGGGAGACCTTTTTATGTGCGTTTCACAACAGGGGATTTTTATGCCCCTGTTCTCGGCTTCACAAAACATTAATCCATTTACCGAGATTAGCCCGGCGCTTTGTTTCCTAATGTTTCTATTTTGAGAAACGATCAAAAGCCGCCGGGGTCTTTATCCACGTATGAAATCTTTGGAAAGGTCGAAGCACAACTCAGCAGTTTTGTAAAACGCTGCAAAAAAATATAGAAAAAGTACAGAATCATCCATCCGTTGTGTAATTTTTTTTCTTCTCTCTCTCTGGTCTGTTAGACTCATTAGGAACAAGTTTGCGTCTGCGATGTAAGATTATCTATCACAGCCATTTTATATGTGTTTAAAGTTGGTCGGAAACGGAGCGTCCTTGGGATGTCTGCTGCTGTTTGGCCTCCGTCAGTTCAGCGCCAGCCGGTTTAAAGGAAACTGGTTGAACCCCAGTTTGCCTCTGATTGTAGCTTATTAGCTTGTAAGCTGTTTGTTTCGACACTGAGGTAGAGCAGGTAGTCGTTAAAGAAAGCCCACATCGTTACCCATTGAGTTTTTTCCCTTTCCTTTAGTTTGCTTCATTTATAGCACGTAAATAAGGCTGCAACTAATGGTTATTTTCATTGTTGATTAATCCTTTGACTATTTTGTCAATTAATTTTTTTGGCCTGTGAAATGTCAGAAAATGTTGAGAAAGGTCACTCAGCGGTTCCCAAAGCACAAAATGCCGTCTTAAAATTAGTTTTTGTTCCTAACCCAAAGATATTCAGTTTACTGTCATAGGAAAGCAGAGAAAAATAGAGAGTTTCAACGTTTTTTTCCTTCAAATAAAGTCCTCAAATTGATGATCAGAATAGTTCATAACTAATGTAATAATTGACAACTAATAGAAGAATAAAGTAATTGTCGCAGCTCTTTGTTTAAAAAATCTACAAAATGAGGAAGCCCACACCAAAGATTGGTAAATTCAGGCGTTTCTTCTGTTACTTATCTTCCAGCTTGGTTCGCCTTAAAACAAAGAAAGAGTAGCTTCCTCGCCATCCGCCATTATCCGTCGATTCTACTCGCGTTACGGTATTAAATCAAAGTTACCCCACTTCTGTCGAGTTAGTTGAAATTTCACTTCATAAACATCATGAAAGGATATATATAGCTGTTAAGGATCTGTTTTAGTTGGGGGCCACAGGCACTCATGGTAAAGGTCCCCCTAGAAAGCCATTACCTCTGGAGAAGTGACCTGTAGGAAATATCAAGCGCAGGTTTCTGGTGGAAGTAGCGCCACAGAGCAGCCATCAAGACAACTACACCTAATAAAGCAAAAAACTGAGCTCATCTACAAAGCACCTGTTGAATGTACGCATGTTCTGGCAGCGAACGGTTTGTTCTGCCGGGTTTAGAAGAGGCCACTTCTCCATCTGTGGTCATTAGGGTCCAGTTTTCCGTCCTCTGAGTTTTGTCGCAGGGCACATTCTCAGGTATAACGAGTCTCTACGGTGTCCCTGAGTAGCCAAAAACTACCTAAAAGCAAAACGTTCAGCCAAATAATGTGGATATGATATGTGTGAGGAGACTGAGTCATGACAAATTTTTTTAATAAGGTGTTAGTTGGGAGCTTACATTTTTAGGACAGACAGACTTTTAAAGACTAAAACCGTCAAAATAGACGTATTCCTAAAGACGAGGCACAATCGGGTTGAATTTTGTGCTTTTTGAACATTAGAGCATGTAACGTCATCTCCAGACTATAAGCCGCAACTTTTCTGACACGCTTTGAACACTGCGGCTGATACAAGGATGCGACTCATTTATGGATTTTGCCTCAAGACGAAAGTGACACTGAGAGCGACAACGAAAGAGAGACGGAGGAAGTGTGACGAAGTAATTCTGAGGCCTTTCAATTCCGACACTGAAGAAGACGACTTTAGTGGTTGTAGTGCGCAGGAGGAAGATGAAGATAGCCATAAATGACTTTTCCTGGTAGGTTACTGTATTTTAAAATGTTTTTTAAACCAGCCTTGTTACAGGCACTGTTCAGAAAAAAGCATTTATGATACGTATTTGTGTGTTACCGGTATGTATTTAATTAAAAGTTTAAAAAAATTGTTTTGTGTAAATAGCTCATGTTACCTGCGGCTTATAGACCAGTACGGCCTGCATATGTACACATTTTTTTTCCTTTTTAAAGTTCGTGGGTGCATCTTATATTCAGCTGCGCTCCATAGTCCGAAAATTGCGGTAAACATTTTCTTGTCGAACCCCGAAAGTATAACGACAACCCTGTAAATGTGCCTAATGTTTGTTTTTTGAATGATAGCATGTAGCACGCCCAACACTGGCCAATTAGAATCAATTTGTTTTTGGAGCACAATCATTAATTTGCCATTGAGCCCGAGGCCTGAGGCATGAAATACGAGTGTTAATCTGCAGATAAGAATGCACACTTAGACCACAGCCGCAGTTTGAAGGCTTTACTAGAGCTGTATAAGTGCACGCTGACGGTAGACTGAGAGCTGTGTCATGAGAGAATAAGCGTTAAACACATTATGCGTAGCTTCAGGGCAGCTGAGCTTCAGCCGACCTGCTTCTACCTGCATCGACGACCCCCGCAACAGCCATCGAACAGCTCACCGGCACTCAAGCATCCAGGGTCACGTCGAGTATTTAACCTCTCCCCGGCTCGCACTCTGCTCTCCTGCAGCTAAATGTTCCTGCCCTCCTCACCGACGCCTCTCTCTCTCGCAACGGCTCCTGTTGTTTATGGCAACCACCAGTTTGGTTTAGATTCATGCCTTGTCAGATAGCGAAAATTCCTGCCTCTCACTCCCTCCGACGCCGTTCCTCGGAAAGGTCAGCTTTCATCATCTCGAGCAAGTTCGAATTTTGCAGCGAGCGGCAGGTGCTGCGGTTGCTATGACACATGGCAAAAACTGTATGAAAACATGACAACTCCAAAGTGTAGAGCAGTCCATCTTGTGTTATTTTGCAACTTTTTATCAGTTAGCTGTCATTTTTGGTGAACCGTGCGTGTCTGCACAGTGTTGGGCTGTTTTTTTTTTTAAATTTCTCTGCAGTTCTTGACAAAATATTTTCTTTCTGTTACATCTTATATTCCTCCGTCTCTTTTACCTTCCTCTGTCTTTTTGCTCTCTGCCAGACAGCTGCAAGCCTCAACCGGCATGAATATGTCTGAAAGTGATCTGTGTGCTCTGTATTTCAGGGTGTCAGCTTGACGAGGCTTTGCGCATTATCAAGAATAACAACTGTTTGCAAGGCCTTTGGGGCGGGGATATTGGAGAGCTTTGTCAATTGTCTCGTCCACATAAGGCCTGTTGCGGTTTCCGATGAGCCGTGCTCTTTTCTAAAGAACATTTCCTCCACAGATGTGTGTGAATACTGTCAGATAGACTTTATATAAATATAGGATTCAACACAAAGACTGTAGGAGTTTTTTGCACCAAGTCTGGGTCTGAACTTGTACTTTTTTTCGTATTCAGAAACTATCCCCCTATTAGCTTGAGTTGCATGTTCAACTCAACTCCAATGAGAGGATTGCATGCTGGTATGTATGGGTGTATTTTGTGTGAAAGCTCTGTGATGGATGGGGGAGATTTGCTAACATCCTGCATGTCTAATCCTCTCTGTACTGTAGCAGCACATTGAGCTACAAGGTTAGTCCAGGATACATACATGCAGGCATTTTCACTACAAAGCCAAAGATCTGCATGCGTGAGTTTCTTTTATAAAATAAAGAGGGAAACATCTAGTAGTTTTCACTTTGCAGATGAAACGTCCACTTTCTCCGAGGAGGATTGAGCGATTGTAGTCCTGCACCGGTTAGTGATTTTAATGCTGTCCAACACACGTGTCATTTCTCTGCCTCTACTCCATAATTTAAGTTTGGTCTGGAGAGACAGTCTGCGTTTTATAGTCTCCCTCTGCGTTTTTATGCACAAAGGCCTGTGTTTCCTGTTACTGACTAACATCAGCTCACAGTTTGAAGTCTGTGGGACTATGTAAGAAGACTGTGGTCTGTGGCACCGAGGGGAAAAAATAACGTTATAAATGTAAACGCAGCTTCAGATGGGCTGTTGTAATGGCAGCTACAGGTGCTTTTTCCTGCTTTATAGGAGTTCATACCGTATGTACAGTCTAGTAAGCTCATGTATTTACCAGCTCACTTGCTCAGATGTCCTCGATGCTGCATAAGCATTCTGATTTTTGTCCAAATAAACAACATCGTAAATAAATATATACATCAAGGGTCAAGATGATTAGATATTCTGTGTTCTTAGGAGTATTGGCATTGTTTTTTTTTTTTGTTTGTTTGTTTTTACAATCACCCAATTTATCTAAAAACTCGATACACTGGGTTTGATCAGGAATTCTAACCTATAAACTGAAGGTTAAATGTTGAAATGTTCTCTTTTAATTAATTACTGTAAAACATGACAAAGGCATTTAAACAAAGTCTGGTTTCTTTGGAGACTCTAAATTTTGACACCAAGATTT
Organism: Stegastes partitus; assembly: GCF_000690725.1. Lineage (NCBI taxonomy): Eukaryota > Metazoa > Chordata > Actinopteri > Pomacentridae > Stegastes > Stegastes partitus. Next base: position 18,513 of record NW_007581444.1, on the reverse strand, counting down.
TTATTTTTAATTCATGCCGGTTCCAAATATTCATTTTTGGTCTCCTTGATTACTAATAATTGATATCGGTTTGACCCCTAACAGCACCACAGGCCCTCAGTATTGATCATTTTGTTTGAATTATAACATAGTGGTTAAAAATTACAGCATTTTCCAAAGGACATGAAGAAGTCTTGTTTTAATTCAGTAATGCAGTATTTTATGTTGAAAAATATGATGTATTGAAATAAAAAAAAAAAGGAAAATTCCCATTAGATGGCCCAAAAAACCCCTCACTCATAATTATTTTGTGCTTAAGCTGTTCATGGAAAGCGAAGAAGAGAATTGTGAGATGACAAGAAAACAGGCATCTTGGTGCTTTATGAAGAGTGATAAAGAAAGAGAGCCATTGCTGACTGGCTAACCTCATGTTTTTTGTCTTTTTGGCTGCCCCTCTGCCATAATTATACTTATTTCTAATACTTGTTTCAAACACTGTAGTTGAATGTGCAGCATTTTTTGTAAATTTATCGTTCTGATGCTCCACAGAAGCTACACAAAGTTGTTTTTACCCTTTAAAGTTTCCTTGTAAACAAAGAAAGTTCTGTCTGTACCAAAATCCATTGTGGCTGTTTTTGTCAGGCTTTTTGCTTTTTACAAACCCTTTGCAAATAATTTCTTATCATTGGAGAAACCATCTACAGGAATGTGTATTGTGTTTATACATGCTTACATGTCATACAAACAAAATAAAAACCCATAAGAGGGTTGTTCTTGAGCACAGCTTGTACTCAAGAAACCTCAGTGGAGACTTTTCTGGTACTTTGTCTTTAGGCTGGCCCTGTTTACCTGGTATCTCCCCGACTCTTTTTGCAGTGTTCTTTCTGCTTTCTGTTTACACCGTCTTCCTTTCTCATGTTTCTTTCTTTCTTGCAGCCATTTTTATTTCTGTCTGTACCCCCCTCAGTCTTACGGTACGGTCCCTTAGTACGAAGCAAAGCCCATAAAGATGGCCATCCCAGATCAAAGGCCCACGCTGTCCCATAAAGCAGGATCAAAGCCCGATGTGAGCGCGACATTGTCATAACTTCTCATAAGCTGGCTGAGCAGCTCGCGAGGCCTCAGCTGGATAAAGATGGCTTGCTGCTGCTGGCTGGTTAAGATTATCAGAGCGCTCGGAGGAGGTTAAACTACTACATGTGTTTAGACTGTAGCAAGATGTGTGTAGGGTTTTATTTTCTTTGATCTGTTTATAGACAGGCTAAATGTACAGTTTACTTACTGGTTGTGCTGAACTGTAGGCCTGCAACTAATGATTGTTTTCATTGCAGATTAATCTGTGGATTATTTTAATGATTAACTGATTAATTGTTTGGTCAATAAAGCCTCAGAAAATGATGAAAATTGTATATCAGGGTTTCCAAAAGCTGAAGATGGTGTCCTTGAATGTCTTATTTTGTCCGCAACCCAACGATATTCAATTTATTATCATAGAGGAAGAAAAAAACAAAAAACAAAACACAAAATAGTTTAATTTAAAGAGACTTGAGTCTTTTTTATTTTCTTAAATTAATCTAGTTAATAGTTGGCAATTAATAGATTAACTGTTGCAGCTCTACTGAATTGCAACTGGTGGACATTATCAATGACATCTGCACTTTGATTTACAATACATTTATAATTCCAGTACATTTTCAGACTGTAAACACACAACATATTGAGGGTCAGATTGAATGAATTAAACCTGAACTTTGCAGCAGGAAGAGTAAAACTGAAACTGAGTGGTTAGGTAGCAAACTACTTTAGTGTAAATGTCTTTTAGCCGTGAATCACTAGTTTACATACCAATTTATCATTTACAGAATCAAAGCTATTTAGGTAAATAACGCTACAAACCTCAAGAAAATAGCTTATGTCAAGTCTGAAAGCGTCCCGCTCTGCCTTTAAGAAAGCCGAGGCTCGGTGCCGTTTTCCAGAACAGGAGCTGTTTGTCGTTGTGGCTTACAAATAAAATGAGCAGTGGATATTTGGGGGGGAAAAAGAAGTGGTGTGAACAAGCCTTTACTCTTCTTCCAAAATAAACGAAGAAAAACATCAAACTAAAATAACCTAACCAGCTTTACCACGTGTAAATCAATTAGTAAGTGCAACAGCAAGTCCAGTCAGTGAACTGATGGGTCTCTAAAAGTCGAGGTCGGAATCTCTAGATGTTTTTAACAGTTTGTTAATGTTGTAAATGTTTATTTACGATATCGTTTAGAGAATATATAAATTACTTATCTGTTCAGCCAATCAGTTTGCTGACTAGATAACAGATTAATTTATGATATTGGATATATGCTATTTAGGATACAAATGTCAGATGATTTCCTTTGTTCCTTGCTGCTCTTGACCGTTTGCAGTATCAGCAGCTACGCAATGCTGATAAATGCTCCTGGCCTGTGTTAGCATTAGCCACAGGTAGCTAGCTCAACCAGACAGCTGCCAGATACCCTTTTCACAACTTTATGATTCAGTTTATTTCCACAACAGCAACAGTGAGCAGTAACACAGCAGGAAGTTGTGCAAGTTTTACAGACCATCAGCAAACACACCTGTAGCTCCAGTTCATTGTGCAGTAAGAGGATCTACCTGGTGGCACAACCAGGTACTGCAGCAAACCTGTAGTCTGACAGTTAAACTGCATGTAATTTATCTACTGCTTTATCAGTTAATATGTTATTATCAGCAATTTATTGATTGACTTTTTTGGTCTCTAGCTGTCAGTGTCAGTGTTGTTTCATGGACCCAACATTAAATAGCAGTGCAGGTTTTTTCTTCTTTTCATTATCATTGCAAACAATATTTATTTTTATTGTCACCAGATCAATATTTTGCAGCATTTATGTACTTTTGTGTTAAGTAATTTTAACTACAAGTGTAGTTCCTTACATCTATATTGCATTCTGTATAATACATATCAGATGTGCTTTTATGTTATAGCTCTTGTTTCACATTCACATGAGTGTTTGTTTGAAACTAACAGCACCAGGCGACGTCTCTTTTGAGATAGACAGCAGGTTTCCAAAGAACCCACCTTTTTTTTTTTCTTTGCTTCTATTTCCTCTCCTGCACTTTGTGAACTTTTGATGGAATTTTCCAAACCCCCCCACCAAACCGCAACACTCCCCTTTGCTAACACACACACACACACACACACGCACACACACACACACACACACGCACACACAGCGTCTGTTTCTGAAGGAGTTTGGACTGATTTTGACTCAGCCATCATCGCTTGGCCTCAGGGGGCCTTAACCGTGGCCAGGTTTCCTAAAATCATCTTTGCAGAAATAACATCTTTGTTCTGTTTATTAGATACAGTGTAGTTGTGTAAATTACAATTTGATAAATGAGGCTGGAGCATGCATCAGCTGCGTTGGGTGTTTTTATATCACCAGACAGACCTGGGATATTAGAGATATCTGTTCCAAAATCGACAGCGCAGTGAAAAAGAACAACAACTCCCGCCTGGTAAATAATGACAAGAGGAACTGATCGATCGAGGGAGTGCCTGAGAGCAGGAACTCAAACGGACGGCGACCCTTGAGCTACCGTGTCCTCAGACGACCCGGAGTTGGACACAAAAGCAGAAAGGAAAGTAGATTGATGGTGTGCTGCGGTGAGCTAATAATGGAGTCAGGAAAGTGGCGCGGAGTGAAAGATGAACCTCCTACGGAAAAGAAAAAACCTTGACACAGTCTCTTTTTCTTTCTCTACCTTGTCTGCTAATGAAAGAGATCAAAGAAAGTCAGAGTGAAGCTACAGGCGGTTTGTGAGTCAACGCCAGATCATATGTCAGCAGAGAAATCAGGTATAGGCAAGATATGGCTTTGTTTGTAATATACTGGATTTCCCATGATAGACAGATTGTAGCTTTTGTTTCTTGTGTGCAGCGTATAGTTTGGTTTACATTCTCTACAGAGCTGATTGCAATGTGTGTTTTAATTTATTTTTAGACATTAATAAAAATAATATCCCTCCTGCCTGCTTGTTAATGTGTAAGGAAGATTTGCTGCTCGCACATCAGCAGCCAACAGCGTGCTCAGTAGCTGAATTGCCTTTCAAATGAGAAATGCTGCCTTTGCCTAGACCTGCACCCTCGTCTTTTATTTCATGTCGAAGTTGTTGGTTTACACAAACCTTTTTGTTAAATGATAGCTAAATGACTCATCTTGTTTTAATGAGCCGCCTTTGCTTTCAAAAGGGGAATTCACTGTGGAGGAGGTTCGTCACTGTGTAAAATAAACAGGCTTTGTTTTTGGAGAGGTGTGGCTCTGGTTGAAACATATTAACTGCGGTTTCTTTTTTCGTTGGATCAAGATCCCAGATATTTGGTTGTTTCAGCACAGTTCTGTCGCACTTGTTTTTTTTTTTTTTAGCAAGTAGCACTCAGCAGATGCCAGTGGTAGTAGGAAGCTGAAGGATGCAGCAGCAGGTGGAAACCATCGGTTCCACCTCTGGAGGTCTTCTAGGAAAGCCTGACCACACATATTCACTTGAACTTGGCTTGCGTACAGTTGCATTCAACCATACAGCGTCAGGGTGGCAGGTTAAGAAGGATTTCTGGACTCAGATTTTCTGGCCTTGCACATTCATTCATCTGGAACAGGGATTCCTGCTGTCGCTCCCCTCCACTGTTTTTGCTTTTCTTGCTATTAAACATCCTAAAAGCTCATCTCTTTGTGTCAAAGTTACATATTTACAAGCTTTTTTCCATGAAAATAATCCTTTACTGCCTTAAAATGGCATAGATGTAACTCTACACTGTTGCTTTGCAGTGTTTGCTTCTGTTTCCACTCATCTTTCTCCAATTGCTGCAGCTCGAGCACACCAGCTTAAACACTGAAAATCTACTCCACAGTACGTAACGACAAGTTGTAGCAATCATTCAGCCATAAATGTTTGAACCAGAAACCGATTTTCAACAGTAATGATACAGATACAGTCCTGTCCTGCAAGAATTTGTTGCGTATGGAATCTGAATTTGTGTTTTTGAATTGACAAACTACAGTTGCAATGTGAAAGTGTTCAGCCATGAATGCTTATTTCTCTCATGTATTGTCTTCTAACATATAAAAAACACCATGTAGACATTATAAAAAACATCTTCTTTTTCCGGCAGAGGCGAGTGTTTAATGTCTCTTACGTGATCTTGATCTTGTCAGACCACGTGAAGACCCGTGCCAGCTACCCCACAGCCTTCCCTGTGTGCAGCTCCGGGTCCTAAAGTGAGAAAGATGAGGCGAGGAGCAGCCCTAATAAAGACTTCACGCTGACTGACAGCTTGTAACTATCGGCTACAGTGCTGAAATCCCGCCTGTATGCCTGGAATCTGCTCGCGCCCGTATTTCACCTCCAAGAATTCAGGGGAATGGCAGGTGCAGCCAGAAAAGGCCATGCGCTCCAGTGGATGCAGCCATCCCAAAAAAATCCCATATAGACACAGACACGAACACACATCTGCTACGACCCCTCAAGAGCAGAGATGTAATTAGTCGAGGCGCAATTAAAACGATTAGGGCAGAAAACTAATCAGCAGCTATGTTTAGCCAAAAACGCCACCATGAAAAGTCATAGATTTGGGTTTTTATTCTCACATTTGGAATAACTACATGTCACCTTTACAGCACAGCTTCCACTACTCACCAGTGACTTTTCCGTTGCTGCGAACGTGTCCCACGTCTCGGCTTGTGTTTCCCCCCATGTGATAATGAGAGGAGAGTGTCCCCAGCTGACCTCCATTTAAACTTTGTGTTTAAACAGCACAGGCCTGTTCCAGTGTTTATTGGAGGCCTGTTAGAAACATGATGCCCTATGAATCACTGAGTGTTACCGCTGAAGCTAATGTACCTCAGAGCATCGAGGGTTCCTCTAACTTGGCATCAACCGATCACAGCTTTATGATGCAACAGTGGTCCAAATTTAAACCGCTTTTCTTTTATATATTTTTACCTGCGGTCTTTTTTAAGATTCAACATGTGCTGGAGAAAATATTAAAAGCGTTTAGATACACAAGGGCTCCATTTTATAGCACATATTTGGACACTCTTGTTGTGTATAACTCTAATGTATTGAGTTATACCTTTAAAAGTATTAGATTTTATGAGCAGTTTACAGATACTCTGCTGTACTAGTTTCACTTTTATTCAATTTCTGGCCTTTTTTTTTTAACTCGTGCCACATGTTTTCTAAAAGGTTCTGTTTACAGTTACAGTTGATACGCTAATGCTTAACTGAGCTGTTTCTTGTCCATGATAGTTTTATTTTGTACTTACTCCTTACCTGTCAATTAATCAGACTTTATTTATATAGCATGTTACAAATGAAGGGGTCAAAAACAGAGTAATTGAGAAACTGAAGAAATGCTATCATAAGTAACACAAGCAATGAGCAAACACTAGATGAAATAATATAAAAAAATATATAATATATCTTTCAATAAATAAACAATAGATAAAGGACAAAATAGAGGTCAAAATTTATTTTAAAAAATTTGATAAGAAAATAGTAAAAAAAAAAAAAAAGGAATAATAAATGAGAAACTAAAAATATGGAAATAAGTGGATAAACAGACAAAAATCAATAAATGTAATAATGTTTCAAAGCAGCTCTATTAAAAATCAATTAAATCAATCAAAAGCCTGACTGAAAAGGTGGATTCGAGTTTGCCTTTAAAACCACAGACATTCATCGACATGTTTAGTCAGTGTAATTTACTGAATTGGCCTTTTCAGATATTTACAGTCGTATAAATGCCATCCAACCACACACGCTGGTGACTGTTGATTTCTCTCCCGGTCTTCTGCTTCAGCCACGCGACTCTTTGTGTAAATACACACACACACACACACAGACCTACTTATCAAGCCTTCAGTGCCATGTTTTTTCTGCCTAACTAGTCCTATGATGTCATTTGGATGGGAGCGCTGGTAGCATGGACCTATTTCACGGCTAGGTCGAGCCTCTAATTGTGTGCAGCGTTCCAGCGAGGCACTAATCAGGCCGAGGCGAGCCCGGCAGCCCGACGGTTGACACTAATTGCTCTTGCTCCGACTTGAAGGCCTTGTTCGTGAAATATTTACCCGCCTGTCTGTTGACAGTTAACCCTGAACCCCCTCGCTCCCCGGCACACATGCACACTCCTGTACGATAACACACACACACTGACATTCATGGACATGTTTAGTCAAAGTCATTTACTGCAGAAGACGTCAGTATCTTAAGTTAGATGGTGTCTGCTTTTTAAAAATTCTGCAGGTTTTGGAGCAAGGTTAGAAAATGACGCAACAGGATTGTTCATCTGGGTGGTGAGAAATCTAAATTGTGAAGTAAATAATGAGAGAATAAATTCACATGGTGCATAAGGTGGTTTTAGACTTTGTAGAGAAGGAGATAACTCGCTCTATGGGACATTCACACTCTGTTTCAGAATAACTTTTGACATAGCAGACATTCAACTCAGCATTACATGGCCGATACCAGCTGACATGAAAGAGTAATAACTGTTTTCCTGATCAGAAACGATTCCTTAAGACTTCTCCCAGGTTTTTTTTTCTTCTTCTTTAAGACATTTTCATGACCATTGTCATCTCCCTACAGCTTTCAAAAGAGAACTGATTTGTGCTTGAATCCTTTTAAATAGTTTTTGAGTTTGATTGATGGAAAATACAGAATTAATCTGCTAGGAACAGAGATTGTGCTAACCTCATTTGCTTTAACAAATACAAAGTGTTCGGTGTGGCCCGTTTTGGCCTTCCAGTTGATCACCACCGCCCCCCTTCTTTGCATCAACAGTTTTCCTCCTCAGTCGGCAGCACAGCAGTGAGCTCAGGAACACGACCAGTTTCCCGAAGTATGTTTTCTTTCAGGACGTCCTGTTGTGTTTCTGCCTTCATTCGTCCATAAAGCCTCACACAACTAGCCAGTCTGCCCACATGACTGTGCTGCTGATAGGTCAGCTGACAAGTAACCCTAAACGGAAATCTCCAATTCAGTTAGCAAAACTAAGTCTTTAACTTTGTTCATGGAAAAATCTGCTCTTTTGGAATACTACAATGGCAAAGAGGGCAAAGTTAGCATGAAACTTAAAGCCACGATCCACACCAGTTTATATTAGACTGGAATATTCTATCTCCCTCCCTCTGTGATTACTGTTTTGGATCATCGCCCAAAGATTTCACGAATATTCTTCTCCCGATCACTAACTTCCGTGTTGGACAGGCCGCAGTTTCCCAGAGTGTCGGGCTGTAAAGCAAACCCTCTGCATACTGGCTCCCCAGCTGCTTCTCTGCTTCCCTCCTCTGTCAGCACGGTGCTGAGTGAGCGGCTGGCGGTCTGTGTTTACCTTATTAATTAGCCCAGTGATCCAGAAACACTCTCCCTCTGGTAAATAGAATAACACTGAAAGGTTACTCAGGGCCGGAGGACAGAGAAAGAAAATAAGAGAAGGGGCCGAAGCCAAGGGAAGGAGGAGAACGGGAGAAAGAAAGTTGGACAGAGAGAAAGAGAGACAGAGTCTGCGATTTAAGTTTGCTTTCAGGGCATCATGAGTAGAAGTGATCAGAGAGTTGTGGAGGAAACCCGACCCGGTGGGTTGTCAACTTGCAGAATTTAGAGCCTCTGAGATCATCAGCCGACACCAGCTCTCTGTCGCTAACCGCCAAACACCTCACCACCTTCTCCGTCGCTTTCTTTACCCCCTTCATTTATTTTCATGTGAACAAGGTGTGAAAAAATCGTGGTGCCTTTCGTTTCATTTGGCTTTATTTCATAGATTACAGACAGATTGAGCCCCAAATAGAAGAAGATTGATCTCCGTTTGCCTTCTCAGCTTGACTTTTATGAGAACGGGATAAATTATTGCCGTCAACTTGATGGATTCTTGAACTGTCGCATCTATAAAAGTCTGCAGGTATGCTGTGCATCCTTCCAATTGGCTGAAATGAATTCAGATTGGAGCGTAGCAGACCAAAACTCAAAACAGACCTTCAGTAGACAAATAGATATGCCTGACAGCGCTTTTATGAATCTGTTCCAAGTATTTCCAATAACTCGGCTCCTCCATTTTGGGTCATATCTCTGTCCCGAGGTCTGCAGTTTGAGGCCATACATGGAAAGCCAAGAGACAGTGCACAGTGAGAAGAATCACATTAGCAATACAGATTTTTCCCTCGGTTACTGGTTCAAAGAGCGACAGGGAAATGTGGTTTTCATTAGGCGCCGCTGGTTTAAACCGGGTTAAAGGTCACTTTGCAAGTTGAGGGGACAAAAATCATTGTTGTGGGAAATAATTTAATATACAAACGCATGAACAGGTCTCTCAAAGCTAGAATACCAACAAACAGAGACTCTAATCTGTAGTTGTATCAAGAATTCAAAGGTTTTATTGTGATATGCGGCAACAAACAAGTTGTCATTGCAATGAAATTCATAGTTTGTGGTGTCTCTACGTAACCGAAAATACTTAGTCAGACACTCATCACTCACATCTGCTAATACATACTGAGGTAACGCACATGAATATACAGCAGCAGTGCAAACAAAGAGTTGGTAATCCTGAAAAATCCTATATTTAAAGAGCATGTGTAATATTTATAGTGCAAAAAGTTGAGATCTGCTCATACGTGCTGAAGTTGCAAAAAAGACATGTGCAGAAGAACCTGTGTACACAAAAGTGTGCAATATTGATGATGCAGAGGTCAACATGTGCAAAAACACACCGTAATGCAAGATTGTTTTAAATCAAGTCACTCGTGTGTCTTCAGAGCCGTGGCGCTGATGCTCTGTTTGTGTCTGTACAAACTCATGTTGGTGGATTGGGCTCTAAACTTGTGCCACTTGACATCTGGCTGTCATATTAATGCGCCCAGTGAAACTTTAAAAGGGATTTACTGCCGTCTCACGACCCACCCCCGCCGAGTAAAATTCCACCTCAATAGCTTTAGTTCATTTGTGCTTCCCATTACCGCTAATTATAACATTCCGCGGATTTCACTTTGACGGCAAAAACGGCCAAAATACGGCGACGGCCTCTACGGCCCCTCCGGCCATGCTGCTTAAATCACAGCACCGATGTCCAGAGTGCTGCTGACCTGATTGGCTGCAGAAAAAGGTGACCTCAGAACTCACTTCCTGCACTTCTGAGCCGTTAGAGGAGTAAATCAAGGCTGCCTTCTTTACAGCAGAGACGTGAAAATTATCTGTGACGCATGAGAAATGTGTTTCAAGTCCTTTTGGCTTTGAGTTAGGGGCTATTTAAGTAGATCATTCATCTTTCGAATGTCTTTTCTGGCACGAATTTGTCTAAAAATGTCCAGCCGAGTCCCTCCGTCCTCTGTCTGAGGAGGACTCTGGTTATTAATGGAGTCACACAGTCCTTAGACTCTCAAGTGTACTCTTTCCTCACCTTGTCTTCTTTTTGAATCAACACCACTGATTATACATTTATTTAGCATCAGGGTGTCTGATTATCTAATCTAAATTCATCAGCAAATTTCACCAAGTTAACCCTCTCAACTCCAAAACCTGCTAGCAGCTTTGAAAGGCATGTTGTCTTTAGAAAAAACTTCATTATTACACCATGTATAAGCCAGATTTATCCAACTAATCATCTGTGAGGTGGCGTTCTGTTGGGATATGTAACCAAATCTAAGCCTAAAATCGGGATGGTTGAAAAAATCAAATCGTTCAACATGTCTTATGAGACAAAAATGAAGAATTTCCTTCAAACAAACTCTAAAAACGAAAAATAAAATTGCTAAAAAATAATCAGTTTGCAGGCTGGTTAGAAAGAAAACAGAACATTCTGTGCAGCTTGGCCTAACTGAAGAGCCACTGGTGGATGGGGAGCAACAGTCACGTGTCAAAAACTTTTTGGCTGAGCTGGCCTGAAGTGCAGCCTGTGTGAAGACATTTTTGGGTTCTCTCTACTTCTAGCCATGGCTATGCTGTTTCCATAGAGGTCCATGTCTTGATTTTGCAGTGAAAAATGAACCCACAGTGAGTAGAAAGTGTGACAGGAGCAAAAAAAAAACCAAAACACCACAAACTACTTGTAGTTCAGGGGGTTAAGTTGACTTTAGGATTTAAAGAGTGTTGTTAGAACCTTTCCTGTGATATTAGAACTCTCCTCCCTCTGTATTTTCCCCTCATAGCCGCATTTCCGTCTACCCTGAACCCCCTTTTAGCCTCGATCATTTATCTCCTGCAGCCCTGCTGTGATCAGGTGGCCATATCTGATTCTCCCACTTCCTCTTCTTCCCTCCTCTTCCCCTCCAGCCGGGGCGTTTGCTGCTGCCGGCATACCGGACGCTTCCCCGCCGCTCCCAGGAGGAGCTGACGAGAAATCCAGATAGATCCTGAGCAGCTGAAGGCCTCATATGCCTGTTTGTGTGTGTGTTTGGGTCAAACCTTGTCTAGTACCAGGAAGTCTGATGAATAAGACAATCAGGTCTCACTAGTGTGTGTCTTTGACCTAGTTGTGGTGTTCATTAGAGCTCTTCATTGATTCGACTGCACCGAATACGTCACAGTGCACTCCTCCTCATGTAGGTTCACGGCTTTAGCTTCGGATCAGATTCACAAATGTTGTTGAACAGTTATTGCAGCTTTATTTGGGTTCAGGCTGATATCCTTTTCAGATTTGGTTTGGGCTCAGACAGAAATCCTTCAGGATCAGTTTGAGCCCAGCAGGAATTTTCAAGTGTGTGTCGATCTATGGCGTCTATAAACGTTAACGGGTCCGTCCTGCTTTGCCTGCGTGTGGCTCGTGTATATTAGAAACACAAGCCCTGTAAGCTTGTCTATCACATCAGAGAGGGATTTGTAAAAAGGAGCAGAGTGTTATTATAAGTTCACTGGAAAGTGGTTTTGACAGCCATGTCAGGTCTAATGTTTTCAGTGATCCGGTTACCCAAGGTGTGTGCTCGGGCTGGAAAAAGAAAAGACGGCAGATCACGAAGAAAATATGTCCGCTGTTGCTCAAAAAGTCTCTGCAAATCTGCTTTTGATTGGCTCTTGCTTTGACTTCAAAATGTAAACCTGATTTATCTCTCTCTCTCTTTTTGTTATGCAGCCCTGCAAGGCCCTTTCGATTCCCCAAAAGGTAAGACCTGCCAAAAACAGTTTCTTCTCTGTTGATGTTCTGGATTGCAAAGCCCTCCTCCTCCTCCTCCTCCTCCTCCTCCCTTTATTCCTGTCATCCATCCATCACTGCTCTTGTGCAGCCATCATTCCTCAGCAGTGAGTCACGAGAGTTATCGATGGGAGTTGTGTGCTCTGTGTACCTGGTAACCAGTAACTTGGTTCCCCTCAGTCAAATCTAGGAGACTGTTTAACAAAAGCTTTTTCAGTGCATTTATAAATGTTTAGGGGGGAAATCACAACTGTTCCAGGTTTTAAATTACAATGAGACACAGAAAACACTATTTCTAATCAAGCCAATGCTTTCTGATCTGCTTTATTTCCTTTTCTCATCTCTCTTTTAGAATTTTGGACAAATTCATCTTTATTTGAAATATGCAATCTTGTTAAACTTGGGGATTTAATGCAAAATCTTAACTTAAATTCCTGACTTTATGTCCTGCAAAGAGGCCTTTTTGTTTTTCTCTTTTACTCTCTATATATAATTGGAGGCGTAACAGTCTCAACCTTACTCACATCTTATCTCAGCTCCTGTTTTGTCCTGAATGTTTTCATTAACTCACAGTCTCCCACTTGTTTCCAGCTATGCCGAGCTGATAGCAGACTGGCCTGTGGTGGTTCTGGGGGTTTGCACGGTGCTCATCGTGATCTGTGCCCTCGTAGGCGTCCTGGTACCCGACCTGCCAGATTTCTCAGATCCGTTGCTGGTGAGTACAGAAATGTGACGCTCTCCTTTCTGGATAAATAACTAGCCTTATTCCAGACTATGAATACGAACAACGTATGGTCTGTGGACTTAATGAGGTGAATGAAACGTCTTTAACCCAGAAGGTGTGTAAAAATATTAGTGTACATAATTTTGTGAGGCAGATATTTTCCATTACACAAGGTACCAGGACTTTCACATGTTCATGAACCCACTGAATGCCAAAACCTGCCAGCAGGTTTGAAAAGCATGTTATCTTTAAAGAATATAGCCAAAATTACAGCATTTATCTGCCACAAACTGTAAAGACTGAATATAATTGTCATATTTTTACTTTTCCGACAGTCCTTGAACTAATCATGCATGGCGTGTGGTTCAATCAGGAAAAATAACCACATTTCCAAATCGCTTTATTCTACTTGTTCCATTTAAAATTCTCCAAAAATAAATTGTCTACTTTATCCTGATTCTGTAAAAAACTAGATATTCTGAGCTCTATGGCCCAACTGAGAAGCTATTAGTAACTCAGCTACGATTAACAGCCATTAGACAAAAAGCCAGAAACTATTATGGTGAACTGGGCTGAACCATGTGGTGTGCAGGCAAATAAAACATGTAAGGAAATTAAAACATCTAGTGTCAGCATATAAAGCCACCTTTTTTTTTTTTTTTCAAGTATTGGTAACATCTGTGGGCAGATGTAGAAGAATATGGATTCCAGATTGTTTCAATTTTTGAAAAACAAAAAATTAGTGAAATGTAACTTTAGGTTTTTATTTTATGATTTACACCATTATAACTGTGTTTCTGCTCAAAAGACCCTGCTGAGTTTTCTTTAACTTCCATCCAGGGGTGTATTGTTTACATAGAGGTGCAGGACTTCATATTGCCGAAGCAAAAAAAAGGCCCAGAACCTGCTTGGGGTTCAGAGGGTTAAAGAGCAGTGTCAGTCCTGTTTGGTTTGAAGGTGTGGTTCTGTTTATGTATTAGTAGTAATATTACCAGCGACAGCACACTGTGAACAAGATCCAGATGCAGAGTTTTCCTGGTGTTCTTCTGTTAGCACATCCTGGGTGGAACAAACAAACGGAATGGTGCAATGTTGTGAAGTGTCTTTTTTGTTTGTTCAGTTCAGAGAGAACATAAATTTCATGCTAAATGAATCTCTATTATCAAAACTCATTTTGCTTATTGTCGCTTGCTTTCTTTCCCAAAAGGGTTTCGAGCCGCGAGGAACTGCCATCGGCCAGCGACTCGTCACGTGGAACAACATGGTGAAGAACACCGGCTACAAAGCCACTCTGGCCAACTACCCCTTCAAATATGCAGACGAACAGGCCAAAAAGTAAGTTCTCACACATCTCTCACACTGTCCACACATGGATGTTTCTGATATTCAGTTTCTAAAAATACTGGGGACGTGTAATTATTGATTATTTTGCCTAACAGTTTAATGATAGAGACAGCAGTGTGTGACCTCACATTCAAATATCACCCAGTTGTGGGTTGATTCTCAGCTCAGACTAAAATCTGTTTGTTTTCATGACCCTGTAAACATTAAGACAATTTCTCCATCAGTTCCTCTGCACTGAAACACTAAGCGGACATTACTGTCATCACATCTGTTCAAAGTGTTGGATGTTCATCTCTGAATAATCATTTCTCTGGCTGTGTTTGGCGGCACCACATGAACATTTTCTCAGAGATCCTCAGAAATGATGTGAATATTTCAGAGTGAGGATGATTGTGTGCAGCTGGAAAGGCTTTAGAACTCTACCAGTTTAAAAGTGAGTTTTTGAATATAGACAGTGATAGTCATGGTTTGTTTTAACCACTTCAAATCAAGTTTGTGATGTACAGAAAGTTTTAAAACAACCCGGGCTAGCTCACGATTTAGGTGACAATAAAAAAATCAGCAACAAAAGCACGACAGAAGACAGAATAACAATTTCTCAGATGAATTTGTAATATAAAATATAGTTCTAACATATGTGTCAAATTTTTCTTAAACGTTTCAATGCTACTAAAAGCTCACTAAAACATATTTATTCCTTTTACTTTATTTCTAAGGGACCATATACAATATTTAACATGTTACCAGACTTAGCCTCGGGGCTAATTTTCCTCTGCACTCCGCTGGCAGGTCGTGATTAAAACTCGCCCACATTGACTCTAATCCAACTACATAATGCAAATTACACACACAAGGCACCGTAAGTATGTTAAACAAATTAGCCACCAGGATATTTGAGTACAAAGAGAAACCTACACGATGAAGAGTGAAAAAATGCACAAAGACGAGAGAGTGAGTGGTTGTCGAGTAGCTTCAGCAGATTGTTCAGTTTGGATTTAAAGCTTGTGAGGAACTACAACTCTTTATGTCATCTGGTTTCACTGAGTTTTCGCTTTGACTGGAGAAAGCTGAGACGCCAAATGCAACACAATCTCTCTCTTAATCTCTTTCTGAACAAAAGTAAACAAAGTCACGTAAAATTTTTCGCACAAAGTTGAGAAAATTCTCAAAGCTCAAACAATGATTTTTCTGCAGTTTCTCACAGTGATGAATTTGCTTTTGATCTGGATTTTTTTATGGTTTGTTTGTACAGGGATTGTATCGGTTCTGTAGCTGTTTCTTCAGCTGCCTTCCAACATGTAACACAATAACACTTGTGGGAAAGAGTCACAGCTGCAGAAAAGTGTTGGCCGCATCAACAGAAAGAGAGTTTCTTGGACTCAAACCTTAAAATTAAAATTTGGATCCGTTGTTGCACCGAGATGTCCAAATTTAGCAACTAAATCAATGTGGTAGTGTAAACTTATTGACTCCTTTCTGAAACGGAGGCTCTTGAAATGCTGCAACTATGATTTTAGAGATAAAATGGAGGCTGTACGCTTAATCTATCCGTTGTATCTTCTGCTTTGTTTCGTTTTTTTATACTCGAGGCAAACACACTAAACCTAGAGTGAGCAAGTTGATCAAATGAACTTTGACGATCCGTTCTGGAACCGAAAAACGTACTTATTTCCAACTTTATTAAACTTTAAGTCACCGTTTGTTAAACCTGCAGCAGCTGCTTTTTTCTTGTAGTGCTTTTGTCAAGTAGCAGGACTCCAAACAAAAGAAGAATATCATAATATGGCTGCTTATATGAAGCCTTACAATAGAATGGGAGCCGGAGGTTGAGGGAGGAGGAGGCTGGGGGTAACAGTGGGGGTCAGGGTCAAAGGATGCCGCTGACAGACGTGCTGAAAAGTCTGAATCCCCTCCTGAAAGAAAAGAGGAACAAAGTAGAGATTTGTCCATCCACAAGGTCATCCTCTGTCTTCTGTCGGTGGGAGTCTACTCGCTAATCAATAGCACGTTTCTGTACGACTGCATTCACTGTTGTACTTCTAAAATCCCACTTACGTCTGATTTAGAGCAAAACCTGAACCAAGGCGGGAATATTTGAGCTTATCCCCAGTTAACAGCATCTTTGTTGTTGCTTGAAAACAGAAGTCTTTGAATGACATTGACCTGCGTCCGTGCGCTTTCTAAAAACTGCGCCTCGTCTCTGCTGATCAGATAATGGATCTTCCCTCCGCGTCTGTGGCCGCCTTTGTTTTTCTTTTTTTTTTTCTTCCCGTCTCGCTCCACGCGTCTGTCTTCGGATGTAATTGTGTACTTATGCGCGTTTGTTGTACGAGAGGCCTCTGCTTCTGTCAGCAAGCTTCCCTGCTTCATCCCGTCCGTCTGTCAGCTCCCTCAGCCGCTCTGACAGCCACCTGATTACTCCGCCTTCCTGTTTCTAGCTTTAAAAAAAAAAAAAAAAAACAGAGAAGGAAGAGGGTTGTCTGACACACAATCCTCGACCGCAGCATTATTCGTACTATAGAACACACAATACATACACACTCTCCCCCCCTCCACCCGTCGGGCCTCCTGCTCAATCAGAGCCACTATTATGATTATTATAATAACGACAGCAGTATCCTCGTCCTGCAGTGAGTCATTCATCTGATTTTGGAGGGGAACGGCAGCAATTACCGCTGCTTATTTCATTACCCAGCTTCAAATCTGCTTCCTTCATTTTGTGTCACGCTGACTCCGCAGCCTCAGACACAGCAGCATCTCTGTTCTCCGTCGGATGATTTATGAAATCATTTTTTCAGACCGTCTCTCTTGGCTCTGTGTGGGTTTGGATAGATTAGAAAGGCGATGGTCTACTTTCTTCTCAAGAGGCCGTAAAATATTTCACAGATGATGTTAATGATTTGTCTAAAATTTGTTTAAGCAATCTCGCAAAGTGCTGTAAGACTGAAAAAACAAAATAAACCGAGTAATAAAATAGCAATTTGCTGCACACTGCTTTTGTAATTGAGGCCGATAAACAAAAACTGAATGCAGAGGCAGCCTTGTCAGTGTAGCTTATTGTTTAAAAAACAATAAAACCTAAATTCCCAGCTTTCAAATGTCAGTGTATTTAATGGGCCTCTCTTAATGGCATACACTATGTTTACGCCTGGGTAATTAGATTATTGTTTTAGTGAGAAATGTTAGCTCAGAATTGTAATGCAGCTGAGCTGCAAAACTCGAGGGCTTGAAAAACATTTTCAGCTCCTGTTGGTGATCAAAAAACATTTATCAGATTTGTCATTTGGGATAATTCAGGGATGTCAAGCAAGTAAATGTCAGATTTGAAAAACATAACATCTCAATGGGCTGCAAATAACAATGGTGTCGATTATTTTCTTGCTAATTTTTTCTCAGTTAATGCCGAAAAGTGCCATCCAGTGTCTCCCAAAGCCCAAGATGACCTTATCAAATGTCCTGTTTTGTCCACAACCCAAAAATATTTAGTTTACAGTCAAGAGAAAACAAGCCAGAATATATTCAGATTTAAGAAGCTGAAATTGTCCCATTTCCCCCCCCTAACATCAGTTAACTGTTGCAGCTTTTTAATATAACACCTAACACCATGGGTCTTTTCTCTTAACATTACTAGGGATCCATTAATATGTGACTAAACTGTTACATACTATAGCTATTGAAAGCCAACAATTTGTCAGACGTCTGCTGCCAAGCTCCCTAAATAATCAGCATCGACATCAGTCATTGAAGAACTCATGTGTACTGTCATCTCAGTCATTCACACGAGGTTATTCTGTATTGCTTTCTAGTCACCAAGAACCCAGGTGGCCAGAAGACCACTTTGACAGAGACAAACGACAAGCTGAGTGGGACTTCAGCAAAGAGTTCTTCTGCGATGTTCCAGGTAAGATTTTAAATGCAATAAAAGAGAGAATTCAGAAAATACCTGGACTGTCGTCAACCAAAGAAGATTTTGGGCTGCATTCCAATATCCATACTTCTGTACTATATATTGTACTAGGAAGAAAATGAATGTGTTCCAGTACATAGTTTCAAAGGTAGTATACCAAAAATACTCAAATGTCCTAGTATGGAGTAGGGATTTTGAAGTATGCAAGCCAACATGCTTTTCTAGCCATTCTGAGCAACAATCCAGACTTTACATATGTCATAGTGTCATGCATGAGTATAAACAAACACTACAATGTGTGGTGGTCAAAGCTTAAGGTCCAATAATATGACAAAGTAGTATGTCCCACCTGTACTCTATGAAACAGTATGTACTTTGTGA
>NW_007581443.1:0-27413 GCF_000690725.1 Stegastes partitus | reverse complement strand
CTCTGTTCACTGCAGGCTGGGCGGAGCCGATCAGGAGAGACACGCTCACGCTGGCAGCTGTGGCTCATCAGCTGTGCCCTGCTTAAATACTGGCGTCTCACAAAAGACCGACGCCAGAGGATTGTGATACCTACCTCGGGGTACAGTCAGGCCTCTAGCTGCTACACCGCGCTGAGCATTCTTGATGTTCTCTAGCTTAGAGTTTATTGTATGTGTTTCTCTGCCCGTTTCCAGTTCTCCTCCTCGGCTCCAGCACTCGGCACACCTCCAAGCACTCCAGCGTTTGTCACCCACGGGAATTCACGGACACCTTCACCGGGAGATCCTTCACGAAAGCACCGGACCCCTGTGCACCACCCCGGTTTCCCTCGTCACGGCTCCCTCTCTGCACCGGGAAAAACCCCACGGACCAAGGCACTCTCAGGCACCGGCTCTTCGTGCACCACCCTCGGGACCCCCATTCCTCGGATCACGACACCGAAGACTCCACTCCTCCCTCTCCACGACTAACATCCCACCACCGGGTTATTCCCCACGACCGGCACCCCTTCGCTGGACTTTGTTTCTGCCTCCTGGTGCCCATCACTCCACCACCTTCCCTAATAAATCCTGTTTCCTTTAACCCTTCTCCCCGTCTCCCTTTTCGTTTGGGTCCACCTGCACGGTCACTGAGCACGAACCGTCACACCAACCCCACAATTAATGCCAAACAGATGCTATCACTGGAGCTAAGACAACCTACTCACAAATGTTTATCCCAAAACCCTATCTTTCTTTATCCCCAAAAGAGAAAACACTCTTATGTGTCTTTCAAGCACACTTTCTGACATCTTTTATTAAAGTGTTTTTAATGCCCTCTGTTAGCAGTTCCCAGGCATTGCTGTTTCTCCTGTAATTATTTTTTTCTGCAGTGAATTTTTGGAAAAACTACTGGATTATTATATGTACATGTGATATGATTTATGTAGAACTTAAGCTTACTTTGAGCTTAAAAAGGTGTATGCAGTACTTTCCTCAATACATGTTTTTTTTCCATCATAGTTTACATGGATACAATGCTGTATTATGTATAAACTACAGTGCAACCCAGTTCCCATGCATCACTTTCCTCCACGATTGCAATTTTTTTTTTTGACTTGGCATTATCCACAGTATTTCCAAAAAGCAATGAGCAAGACTGTTGTAGCCTAAGATAGCCTTGAACTCATTATTTATACTTGCAAGCAAAAGCAGTTGCCATGAAACACAGAGTGCTCTACAATCAACAGTTCACTATAATCAGCTCAAGCTGAAGCACTGAGTAACTCTTTGTTGACCAACTGCTCAATGATATGTTACTGTATTCAGATACACACATGCACACACATACCTTTACTGATGTCCTCTCATCAATAGGGAGGGAGAGACCCTGGGGTTCATAAGGTTTACTGGTCTTTAGATCCTTTGTCTGAAGGAAGAATATGACAGTGAAGGAAAGAATAATAAAATGCAACAGAGAAGCAAATAAGTGAAACAGTAAGTGAAACAAAAACATGTTTTAATAATTATTTTTCAAATACATCATCAGACCTTGGAAACAAAATGTTTGTAGTCTAGCTGTAACTCCTGCTGAAGTTTCTGCTTCTTCCTTTCATAGTCGATTCCTAACAAGTTTAAGCCCAAACCTGGATGATATAGTATACATGTAACGCACAGATTGTATGAAACACTGCAATTTTTATGAGACACTATAACCAAATAATGCAGCCTGTTTATTATCAGATATTAGCACATTACCTCTGTCTGGATAAGGGCTTTTTCCTTGTGGTGCAGATGCCACAGACATATTTTCAGTGTTATTTACATCACAAGTCCTTGGCTGTGGAAAACATACACACAACATATCTGCTGAAACACTGATTTGCTCATTAATAGCTACTAAGTGACTTCATTCATTAATTATTTTCATTTGACCTACCTTAATTTGCATGTACACATGGTGTATCGCACTTCGTTGTTAACATCTTTGGCGGTTTCTTCGTCTCGAAAAACATTCCCATCTTCGCTCATTACTACACACATCCAACAAGTTAATCGCTAAAACTGTAGACAATTACTGAATATCTTTTCAAGCTCAGCTGCAATTCTGATAGCAAAAGTAATACATGTCATTACGATATGCATTATTCATATCTGAATCTATTACCTTCACAGTCCAAACCCTGACAAACACTCTTTCCGCGAGAGCGAGGCACAAAGCATCATTCCGTTGCTATTGACAACCATGCCACAAACGTGCTAAGTAACTACCAACACAAAGCTCCAAAACAAACAAAAATATATCAGAAATACACCAAATATTAAATCTGTAATTAGTCCGCAATATTAACTATTGAATTTGATGTTTGTCTTTGAAAATTATTTCATCCATATAAACTCTGTGGAAGTCAGGTTTACCGCCAACTGACGTTTGTAACTAAGTACAAGCGAGCCTTAGCTAGTAGCTCTTTTAGACCTTAGCTACAGGCTTTCTCGTAAAGTATTTAGTTTCATTAATAAATTAATAAATTGGTGACATTTTATTTGTTTCGTGAAATACCTCAGTTCTCACTGAAAGTATCTTGGTGAAGACCAGAGAGGAGAAGCCCGCACAGGAGTGTCTGCATTTTTGAAAAGCGCCGCTAGATGTCAGTGAGTCCCCGACCGTTAGCTAACATCTTCCAGGACGAGACCATTACATCAGTTAGAGGGGTGACGGGACTTTAATAAGATTGGTGTATAAAGAAGCAAGAATCACTTCATGCTTGTGACATTGGCAAAAAATTATTCGAACATTAATGTCAAAAAAAGAAAATATACCTTATAAGCATATCAAAGGAGAATTCGTGAAATATTATGATAAACGTCCCCTGCGATTTCACTTTGGTGTATTGGTATCGTTCACTGTCATGGCTCCCTGAACAGAGTGGACGTTTGGCCCTGATACGATATCTAAAGTCTTTGAAAAACATAGAATTTCTCCGCTTA
Organism: Stegastes partitus; assembly: GCF_000690725.1. Lineage (NCBI taxonomy): Eukaryota > Metazoa > Chordata > Actinopteri > Pomacentridae > Stegastes > Stegastes partitus. The sequence continues at coordinate 24,407 of NW_007581443.1, read as the reverse complement.
CTCGTGCTGAAATTGGGCGTTTGACGGTTTTTGTTTGTAGAATTCATCATGGCGGGGAGTAGTACAGCTCAGAAAACATGGGAGCTGTCGAACAGCATGCAGGAAGTTCAGAGCATCGATGAAATTTACAAATATGACAAAAAGCAACAACAAGAAATCCTCGCTGCGAAGCCATGGACAAAGGAGTACGTTCACAACTGCTGCGTGGTGTTAAGTTGTCAGTTTGAGTGTTTAGACGACTGTTGAGCTACATTTGTTGTGCTGTACGTTGTGTCACGGCAGCTAATTGTTGGAACACTCCTGATAGCTTGGCTAAAAACTAGCATGCCGGTCTGTTTGTCAACAGCAGTAGAGCAAACTGTGTGGTGTGTACTTACAAGTCTTTCTTGATATTATCCTTGATATGAATACTGATATACGTGTTTTGTTCTTCCACAGTCATCACTACTTCAAGTACTGCAAAATCTCAGCCCTGGCCCTGTTGAAGATGGTGATGCATGCCAGGTCTGGAGGAAACCTGGAGGTGATGGGCCTCATGCTGGGGAAGGTGGATGGTGAAACCATGATCATTATGGACAGCTTTGCTTTGCCCGTCGAGGGCACAGAAACCAGAGTGAACGCTCAGGCGGCAGCTTATGAGTACATGGCTGCCTATATTGAAAATGCCAAACAGGTGGGACACTGACTTCAACTCACATAAAGTGCATCTTATTTAATTTATGATTAAGAAAGGAGGAGCCAAACTCTACACTCACACTCACACAATGCAATTAAAAGTGCAAAACTAACTCTGCATGAAACTTATTGCACCTGTGTATTACTTTATTTCTTGACTTGAGTAAGAGTCATATTACTGAACTCCTAAAAGCTGTTTTTGTGTTTCTAATGTGGAGCAGATATACACAATTATGATTTTTTGAAAGAAATTCTAGTCTATGATTGTTCAAATTTGGGGACACGAGGATGATGATGATGTGTACCACCAGATAATATATCGATGTTTCTACCTTCGGAGATTTTGCCATGTTGTTTACACACTTTATTTTCTTTAGTTGTATTTAAACACTCTGTTCTAGACTGTTTACAAACCAAGCAGCAGGGCTACAGTATGGAAATATTGAACATTCTTAGAAGGTTTTTGCATCAATATAATGAAATATTGTGCTCTCTGGAGTGTTTCATTTACTGGATTAGTCAGAGGCATATGGTTTTGTCTGGCTATTTTATCCATTAACTTTTTCTCAATTTTATGAGATTTTGTTTAGTAATATAAGTTCCTCCCGTCCCATGCTCGTGTTATTAGGATATTTCAAAGCTGTAATATTTTTCTGCAAGAGGCTTTAAAACTTAAATGGCTTTACAACGGTAGATATGTTTTTTACTTTAAAAATAACCACCATGTTTGTTTTTTTTATAGTGTTATTTTTTAAACACACACAAAATAATATGAATCTACAAACAAAGAAGGAAATTAACAACTCAACACTTCAGTATACTGGCAGCAATATTTATATTTTATTACCAATTTTTTTTGCCGTCACATTTTCAAAATCTGTCATTGTTCTATTCTAAACACCGTATTTCAAAATTGTATTGACTACATAACTTCAATAACAGCCAACGTCTAATATGTGATCCCTCAGGTTGGCCGGCTGGAGAATGCTATTGGCTGGTACCACAGTCACCCAGGCTACGGATGCTGGCTCTCGGGTATCGATGTCAGCACTCAGATGCTCAACCAGCAATTTCAGGAGCCTTTTGTGGCCGTTGTGGTAAGACAGGAAATAGTAACCACTTTTATTTAAAGTCACTTACTTACTGTGATTCCTAATTTCCTCCTGTTGAAATGGTGTACAAGAAAGTAAAAGGTTTTTTTTCTTTCTAGGTATAATAATACACATTAATGTGAGTGTAATAGATAGGGGGTAGGATTATGGATATATGAGATGTAGGTTTTCATGTAGTCCTGATGAATATTTTGCTATTGCAACCATATATGTTATTTACACTTCATTTGGTTTAGCGGTGCTTAATTGCCAGGGGCGTCGTATAATTAAGTGTGGCTTTTCAGCATCCTGACAGCCACAGTAAAAGGGCTCCTGGTGGCCAGATTTGAGTAGTCCCTGGAGGTTTGTGTGACCCCTGACTTTGTTTTCCTGTTCTACTGTATCTTGCTTCCTACAGATCGACCCAACCCGGACTATTTCTGCAGGGAAAGTCAACCTTGGTGCCTTCAGAACCTACCCAAAGGTAAAGCAGAAACTCTGTATAGCAGCAGCTCTCCAATGTCTTTTAAATACAAAAGAAATTAAATACATGTTTGGTATTAACATATCTTGGTGTTTTTTTAAGTGCTTGTTTTTTGTTCATGTTAGTTTTCAAATTTGGATTCAAAGAGCAATTGTGTATTTCTAATGCAGCACAAGGTATAGATTAAGATCCTATAATCCTGTCAAACTTAATTTCTTATTCGTGTAGTAATTATGTGGGTATGTTATAAAAAAAAAAAGCTGTTTGGTTTGTTAATATTTCTCAGCATGTTCTTCTTGTATTTTCAGGGTTATAAACCTCCTGATGAGGGACCATCAGAATACCAGACAATCCCTCTGAACAAGATTGAAGACTTTGGTGTTCACTGTAAACAGTGAGTTGTTTTTTTTTTTTTTACATATTACTATGTTATCAGGTTGTTATTGAATATTTATATAACATATCTATCACATAATAGAATTTTTAAATGTTTACCTGTACTTGAACATACTTTCTCATGTGTTTTTGCTCATGTTTGTTCTGTGATTTGTCCCGTTCAGGTATTACGCTCTGGAGGTAACTTACTTTAAGTCTTCCCTTGATAGAAAGCTCCTGGAACTCCTTTGGAATAAATATTGGGTTAATACTCTAAGTTCGTCAAGTCTCCTCACGGTATGTTGGCAACTTCAAAAATCAAAAATGTTCACTAATTGTTTGACATTTTGATTTATGGTTAATTATTACACTATAACTCACTGAGACATATGGTCACCAGCTTGTGATGTTTTGATTTATTGCAGCTTATTAGCTAAACGTCCTTGTTTATTGATTTTAGTAATAAGCTGTATGTGAACTTTTTGAACAAAGCAGATAAGTATTAAAGTTGTACCCGACTCCAGTGATATCGATGCTCCTTCCCCTGCAGCTCATTCTAAAGATTGAAAGCCCCTCATGCGAATTCCCATTGTGGTTGCAGTCACTCTATCCTGAGCTTGACTAAACAGTCTAAATAGGCATCAGGCTTATCCAAACAGTTAGCTCTTTGGCATTCTGGATGAAGATGAATTGACTAGATGTCAAGAACGAGCTGCTCTGTGGGTGACAGGCTTTGTCAGTTGCTACACTGTCACCCTAGTCAGGGGCCCCCGTGTCATTGTGTTTTAATTACCTTTTCCACCATAAACACGGCCTCACCTTAAGCAAACTTTTCACCGGCTTCTTTTCATTCACCACAACACACAAGTGTTCCTTCGGCATGTCAGGCAGATTTGTTGCCATTCTGCAAAAAAATCCTTTTTGTGGAGAATCCGTTATCTAGCTTTTGTTGGCAAATTGTGCATGAATTGGTTTCTCTTTGTGTGCGGGTGTGTCGGATGGTCAGAACTCGGACTACACCACGGGCCAAGTGTTTGACCTGTCGGAGAAGCTGGAGCAGTCGGAGGCTCAGCTGGGCAGAGGCAGCTTCATGCTCGGGTTGGACACACATGACAGGAAGTCTGAAGACAAACTGGCCAAAGCTACACGAGACAGGTACGTATATTTTAGAAAATAAGAGGCTGTATACCTATTAGGGGTACCATAATTTCAGTGTTTTATATAACTGTAGTCTGTTCTGACAATATCTATATATACTATATCCAGTTAGATTTTCAAAAGAAAGTGTTTGATGGTATTACTTTTAATTATTTAAATCCTATTTTGTGATATGTGATATGCAGTATTTGGCCACTCAGCGGATTTATTTACAACACATTCTTGTCTGTATGTGACATTAATTACAACCCTATTTCCTTCTAAGATGTGTTGTTCTTGTCATATCTCATCACTGTTTCATTACATTCCTGCATTACATAATATCAATTTTATTTAAATTAGGCATTTTTTTAAAGGTGGTATAATTGATAATTGATGATAGAAGTTTAAAAAAAAGTAATGTGCCAAACGAAAATGTTGATAAATGTCTTCTCTCTGGCTGAGACTAATGATTGTTTAGTAATTATTTTATCAGTTATTCAGTTAATAATGGAATTTGCCCAAATCTTCAAACGTCTTGATTCAGCAGTAAATAATACAAAACACAGAAGCAACAAATCTCCACAATTTCGTGCTGGAAGAAACTCATATTTGGACTTTGGAGAACTATTTAATAAATTAGAATATTTTCTTAATTATTTTTTTTTGATTGATGTTCAAATAATTCTCAAGATATATATTTATATTTTCCTTCCCTATTTAGTGCTTTCGAAGGTGTAGCAATACCAGTGTAGATGTCACATCTCTATATGCTGCATCGTACTTTCTGCATGAAATGCTAATCTTCATTTTTCACTCTGGTTTATTTTAGCTGCAAGACAACCATAGAGGCAATTCATGGGTTGATGTCTCAAGTCATTAAGGACAAACTCTTCAATCAAATCAACACATCTGCCAATTAAACCTGAACCGCAAGACGATTTGGATTTCACCTGGAAATGTTTTCTTGTGCATGCCTAGGACTGACTGGTTTATGATGTTATGGTGTTTAACTGCTAAGAGTAGCATTTATCTGTGATTTCTCTCGGGAGTGCTTTTCTATTCATTTTATTCTTTTCTTCTAGAAGTAGGTAAGAAATACAGTCAGGACACATGCAAAAAAATAAAATATAAGAAGTATAAGTCCTGTATTTGGATGTTTTTATATTTTTTAAACAGAATAATATGATTTTTATTTCTGTACAATGCAATGAAGTATAGTTGGGACAATGAGGCGTTGCACTAGAGGGTGGATTAGGTGGATATTGCTCTCCAGATATTCACTCATATAGATATAGTATGTATTCTCAATGCCTGAAGCACAGCAGCATTTTGTCCCTTCGTGATTTGGCTACTAAACATGTTTTCTCACACAACCCGCTATAGCATAACATATAAACAACACACCGCGATTACATGTAACACTCCGTCTAACCCAGCACCAGTCAGTCATTCAAGTGGTGCGGCCTGTCATAGCATTACATAATGGAACAACAAACTCGCGCTTCTGCACAGGCTCAGCGGGAATCGACTGCTATGTGTGGGATGTCTCTGCGGAGTCACTCTGAGCACAGTTTGGCTCTCGGTGGTACACACCGTGGCAGAGTGGCCAGCTCGTCAGGTTGTGGTGTGGCAGTGATGCAGCGCAGAAACAGAAGCCGTACACACTGGAGTCTATTCACCCAATGTGTCTGCTCTACATCGGCGCAGACACTCACCAAGTCTGTCTTTTTTTTTACTGACAACTGCTTTGGCCTGGGTTTGTGTTCTGTCTTTTTTTTATGGTATTGTAATGGCTAAATGTATATTTTTGATGTCATGTATTGCCGAGGAGAGAATCCCAGTGGGACAGTGAAGGTGCCTGTTTTTTCTCATGTGCATGAGCTTTGGCACCACTTCTTATAATGATTTTCTCTTACCATTATTCAAGCCGTATCTAAAAAATGGAGGGTTTCAGTATTGTGGTTTAGGAAGAGGAAGCTTATTAGATTATATTTAACGTAATTTAGGAATTTAAAGTTGTTGAATAAGGTTTTTGCGCAGTCTACTGAATAGCTCATGTTTTTGCCAGATATTTAAATATATTACATGGATGACTGTCACAGTGCTGAGGAAGTATTTAAAGAATGCACTTCTAAAATAGTTTGGTCTTTCATAGTGATTTAGGAATCAGTGAAACATATTGTACTCGTTGGACATATAAATATTGTGATTATCACCAGATGGACATTTGTATGCATGACTAAAGTTGGAATAAGAAAATTTATGTAAATTCTAATCAAGTCAAATTGTGGGCAGCCAAAAATCCATTACCCGTATGTTTTTTTTTACCGTTCTCTTTTAACATTTAGCAATTTTCTAATTCCTTAGTATGTTCCTCATTACTATAAAAAGTGTCCACCAACTGCAATGGAATTTTCACCTTTGCTGTCCACACACACAAAAAAAAGGGTGGACAATTTTTTGACAAGACTGATTAATAGCCAGGAGTAGCTACAGTGTTTAGGCCCTATAGATGTACTCACCCCACCAAGAACTGGAGATGTTGTGTTTAGTTTGGCTCTGAGAAGAATTAGGCCCACAAGCCTGGTGCCATGTGTAAGAAGTTGAACCCTTCACCATGTGCTCCTGCATAAGTGGAGGCAAGTCACTCCCTCACAGGAAACCCAGGTCATGACATGATATAGATTAACAACGCAGGGGTCACTGGGAGAAGTGGGCTGTGGTCCTGACTGAAAATTGAGTGTGGTTTGGTCATCTTGTCAGGAAATGTATAGTCTGAAGTCTGAGTGTACGTTTAATGAGAGGGTCACCTTCTTTTTTTTTCTTTTTCTTTTTTCTTTCTTTTTCTTTAACTTAATAACTAACTTCTACTATTTTTTTACACTACGAAATACTGTGTAAAAGTCCTGATAAATTCCTAAACATAGTAACCAATTCATTCCCCGCATGTTTACTAAATTAACGAATAATATCGCGAGATGATTCTTTACCCCGTTTTTATCAACCACATAATTTATATCTAAATGTTTCCCTTTGCAATTATACCATTAAATCCAAATATATTCAATAATGTCCTTTAAAAAAAAAAAAAAAAAAAGCTTAGTAACTGCTAGTCTTTTGTCGGTGATCCATCAAATTCAGTCACCCATCAGATTCTGTGACCGACGCGCCGCTTACGTGGTTTCCATAGCAACACTTCGACAGCCTCAAACAAAACAGCCGAACTCGTACTTCGCTTCACAACTTATCGCTTCAAAACTGTTTAGCAAACTCGCATTTTAAACCCTTTGCCGAACCTGAAAGGTAGGAGAATTTAATAAATATTTCACACCTGTCGAAATTCACCACAATAAAGGGGAACCTTAACGCTAAATGTGGTTTTACACGGCGTTAATGGTACATTGTTAATGTAGCTTTTAAGCTAAGCTAGCTAATATTGTGATGTAAGTACACGCTAAGTTATGTTAGTGTTTATTTCACTGACTACAATAGACATATTTCTGTTTCACTTAGTCTCTATCTTTCACGTACTGCACCAAAGTGTGCCACATATTTCTGACAGTGACAAACTACTGTCCCCAAGTCCCTGGAAACCAGAGGACCAGGGGCGTATGAGTTCACATAGCCTTTATCTTCTGTCCATAGTTCAGCCCTGGTTTTATCGATCTGTGTCTCTTTTTCTCATATAACCTCGACCTGATACCTTGAGATCAAGTGTGGAAAAGACCTGTCAAACCCTTCTGCCTTCCCACCACCATCTTTTACCTACACACGCTGACAGCTGTATATTTAGCAGGTGGAGAGGTGAAATAATAGTAAAGCCTATTATATAAACGACATAAAATCAAAGTGCAAAATGTAATATCTTGATGTCAGGTCAAGTGAAGAAACAAGCCTCACTGAAGCTGATTAAAGGAAGTTGAGGAAGCTCTGCTCAAACTGCACGGGTAAGTAATCACTCTAATTACCACGCATACTGAGTGTTTTCCTGGCTTCTTAGAAAGTTTTCTGGAGAATTGTGATTTTTTTTTTCACTATTTATTTCTAATAATGAATTGACCAGTGGGTTTTAAGCACATTAACATTCTGCATGCCTTGTCTGTCATTTCTGATTACATATACTGAAGTAATTTGGTATTAGTAAATGGTTATTCAGGGGAACATTCATCTTCCTGCTCTTTCAGCTCACACGTGTCTATTTTTTTTCCACAAACAGACAGCCCTAGTCACTGCTGCGGGCTGAATGCTTGGCTGAAGCTGAAAAGGATCCTCTCTGAAGCAGAGTCTGTGACAAGCCAGCATGGTGCGTCTGACTGTCGATCTGATTGCTAAATCTAGGAACCACTTCAAAAAGAAAAGGGGCCTCTCCCTCTCAGAGTATCTCAAGACCCTCACCCACCTCCGCTTTTCCAACAAAAATATTGAAAGTATTGTAAGTGGTAAACATCTACACTGCTGCGTTAATTTTATTTTCTCTCTTACATCTTTTTAAATGCCTATTTTTTTTCCTTTTATTTTAGGGAGATCTTTCCATGTGCAGAAACCTCACTGTTCTTTACCTGTATGATAATCAGATCACACACATTTCCAACCTCGACTTCGCCTTCAACCTCACCCATCTGTATATGCAGAACAACGACATCACTCATGTAGATAATCTCTGCAATCTGCAGAAACTTTCCAAACTGTGAGTAGAAAATACTGTAACTGATTGATGCTCTTTGCCGCGATAATCATTTAAAGTCTAAGGTATTTGTGAACATGTGTGTGATATTCCTGTTCTGTAGGTATCTGGGTGGAAACAGAATTGCAGTGGTGGAAGGCTTAGAGCAGCTCCATGAGCTCAAGGAGCTTCATCTGGAGAGTCAGAAGCTGGCACCAGGGGAAAAGTTGCTCTTTGACCCCAGGACTCTGCTCTCACTTGCTGTATGACCTATTTTTCCACTGTTCACTATAAAAATAGTATCGTAAAAAATTAGGTCCTATGATCCTTTAATAATTTGAGCTTGCCTCATTTAATTCAGCGTGTTTTTCCCAGTAATCCAAAGGTCAGAGCAAAGCTATTCTTTTCATAAACCAGGATGTGTGTGGTGCATCAATTGCTGGGTTATCACATGCAGTTTAGAGGATCTCAGATTTCTTAGACGCGAGTGATCCATGTAAAAGCAGTATTGTGCAGAGTTTGATGATGTCAAAGAGACCTCTGTTGCTCTCTCTCTGCTCTGACAAATCAGTTAGGTCTGTTTACTTCATTTACTGCCCAGGCTATGGATAAACACACCAAAAGTCTCAGCTTCTTGTTTGTTTGGATAAATTAAAGAAATTGCTGTGCAAATTTAAAGACCTCCAGCTTTTTATAAATGTGCCATTATAGAACTTCAAACCAAGATGAATATTTAGAAACAGCACCATATAGGGTCTGATCTGGATGTGCTCCAAGTACTTCAGACATATAAAGAGCACAGATCTAGATGGATTACAAGCAAAGGAAAAGATAAAAACACTGTGAAGTGCAAATTTATTTTGGATGTGCATAATAGCTCTGTAATGTGTTTCCTCTAAGAAGCCATTTATCATAAAGTAATGCTTGGATAAATATGGTTTTGCAGAGAGTACCTTTTCTTTAAATGTGTACGAGCTAATGCATTTCCTTAATAACTGCATGTTCAGTTGTTTTCCTTTTTCTGTGAAGTTTTCTTACATATTTGAATAATTGTAAGCTTCAATATTTAGAGGATTTGACCACAAAAGCATTTTTTATTCGATCTACAATGTAAATATTCTGTTCTTGTATTGACTGTAACACAAACTTTACTCTCTTTATTAATACCAATTCTTTGTACAGGATTCTCTTTGTGTCCTGAATATCAATAAGAACAACATTGATGATATCAGAGACCTGGCAGTGCTGAAGGAACTCCGGCATTTTTCTGCTGCTGACAATAAATTGTACAATATGGAGGTAAATATATCTTATTTTTATAAGACCTAAGTACAAGTGTCTGTAAAACCAGTTTCCATTTAAGACTTCTCGTCTCCAGTGTGGTAGAAGTAGAGTCAGTCAAAGTAAATACCGGCACATCACAGCGACGACGCATGACACGGCATATTAGAATCAACATACCATCTATTAGTTGACCAGGTCAGCATTAACATTGTTCTGTAGCTTTCTGCAGTGATGTGTGAAATGATATGGAGAACAGGGTTGTAAAGAACCAAATCCTGCAAATCCCGCCAGAGGTTCCAGTCTCCCTGACTCGCACAGGGTCCGAATTATTCAACAAATCAGCCAGCCATTCCCCCGAGACTTTTCTTGCTGACAGCTTTAAACAAGCACGAGTTTCTCTCTTTCCTTGCACGGCTGTTTTTTTCCTCTCTGCCTTAGAATCCTCTATTTGATATCCTAAACCACCAGTATATCACTTTCTGGGAGATTCATCTGAGGCTGAGATCTGATTTATGCTCACTGACTCTTTGAAAAATGACCTGCTTATTTTTTTAGGCCGACTCTTTGATGGCAGTAATTTTTCTATTTGAATTGATATGTATACTGAAAAGGTTGATGGCTTTATTTAAAAGGTCTGGCATTTACCACCAGGATCACACATTTTAAAGCACTCTGTAATTGACTGCTCTGCCACAGTTACCTTCTTAAAGCAAATGATTTTCTTTTGAGAACGTTGATGCAGGTAATTGTTGTACACGTGTCATTTTTAGCAGATATCTCCTATAATTTATACAACCCGTCTGCCACTATTGATTGTGCAAAGACAGCACTCTAAAGGATCAATTCCTCCTTCTGCACCATTTGGTCAAAATCCAGAGGAAACATTATAGATTTTTAAAATAGATTATGACAGGCAGTCAGCTGGGGTGACAAATGGGTAGCATCTTCGGAGGCTGTTAGCAGTGTGCAGGGCAGAGAGGACAGGGGAATCGAAGCGCTGGTCAAATACAGGTTCATAACTGGCCCATCATTAGTCCAGGCGAGAGAGAGCCAGCCAGGCTCAGTGAGTATCCAGCCTTTGCTGTTCTCCACGCCCCCGCGTGGGGGGCAATTTGGCGCTGGGCTCCTCTTCAGTGAGGGGCTTCTGAGTGACGGCCCTGACACGATCATTTATCAAAGCCTGGGAGCGCGTGGTGCTCAGGGGTCCCCTCTGAACTGATTGCAGCTCGGGCTGGAAAAGTGGAAGCGCTTTGGCCAAGACAGGAAGGCAATGAACAATCAGAGCGTGTCCAGAGAGTATTCATATTTCCAGGCTTGGATTAATGTGCCTTTAGATAAACATACAACTGCAGGCTACTCGCTGGAGGAACCAGCCTCACACTGCCCCAGGAGAAAACTTGTAGTTACATGACACCGGCGACACTGTTTATTAAAACAGACTGATGTGTTGTTTATGCACGTTCTACTGGCCCTTGTACTTAACGTGACCATTCACTTATACCATGTGTTAAAAAGAAATTCTGAAGTTCGTCTCTGATCAGTAATGGCATTGTAAATGTCTGTATTAGTTTGTTGAAAAAAGTTAAGCATTATTTCCTGGTTAGTTACTGAGCATAACTTTAGAGACACACTGTTTTTTCCAGTTTAAATATTAGTGGTTAAAACACAACAGATAATAGGAGATGTTTGTCTTTGTGTGTGTTTTCAGGAGCTAGAAGATGTGTTCAGCCTGTGGCCTCAGCTCCTTCTAATGGATTTAAGTGGAAATCCTGTGTGTAAAAAGCCAAAGTACAGAGACCGCCTGATAACGGAGTGCAAAAGCCTTGGTAAAATATTATTCTTTTTCTTGCTCGGTAGCTTCCTAATTTGAAAATAGACCTCAGTGCTTTAAATTGCCTGTATTGATATTTAAGATCCCATTTAATGATAGAAGGAAAAAATACTCAATGTTCACTTTTAGATTTTGCTTTTAAGTTCAAGTTTAAATTCTTAATTTTTGTAGAAGCTCTCGATGGAAGGGAAATTAATGAGTTAACCAGACAGTTCCTTATTAACTGGAAAGCAACCAAAGAGGCCAAGAAGAGAAAAAACAACAAGCACGTGCTGTCTGAATCATCAGTCTCCTATCCTTTAACAAGTAAGTCACTAAGTTCTGAACCTTTTTAAATTAACTAGAAAATCCTTGCACGCATTGTAATTCATCAGCCCTGTTTGGTCTCATCTTTGCCTTAGTCACATGAACATGTATTAGAAATATAATGTATAATTTGTATAAACACAATACAGAGAAATAGCATTAGAAGATCCTTGTTGTTTTTTTTGGTGAACACATTTATCATTATTTTTCTTGCTGCCCGAATTTGTACACATTAGATTTTCTTGTGTGTATCTGGCTGTGTGTATATTCCAGATGACTTTAACATGGGTCAGGGTCCACATCCTGGTCACATCTACAGTCACGCCAACATGCAGAGCTGGAAGCCACAGCAGTCTCTCAGGTCCAGTATCATAATTCAAGAAAATCTACAACTGGCTCCGTTTTATTAGCTACTGGATTACTGAACTGTAGACATTTAACGTATGTGGTGGGAAATCTTTACAACTACACATCCAGATGTTGTGCGGAATTGATGCACGACGTGATTGAATGTGTAAATGATCAGTGATGGCAGCTGCTAATGGGCTTGAACTCACCGCACATCCTGCTCCAGCTTATAGTTCTCCTCAAAATTAGTTAATCAACAAAAACATGAAGTTGATAGTTGATGCCAGCTATTTTTTTTTTTTAATTTCATTTCCTGCTTTTTATCTATTTGATCTATTTGGTGTGTAACTTGTTGTGGTGATGTCTCTAAGGTTAGTTTTATTCAGGTGGTTTATTCATTTATACGAATAGTGCTGTATAGTTTTATTATATTATTACTCATTTTTGACAAAGATTTCTCTGTTGTGATCTAATAATACTTTTTGTTTACACCTTTTTTCTTCTTCTTCTGATCTTACAGGGCACAGAAATTAGAGATTCCTGTGGCTGTGTCATCAGGCACCTACAGTCACATGGAGGCTTAGGACAAACCTACCAGTCGACTAACACCTCCACTTTACGCACACATCAGCCAGAGCCCAGGACAGGCCATGCATCTGCCTTTTTTTTTAAAACACCTTCGTCATCATCGCTGTGGATCTTTTATCCTTTTAACGGGACACAGTCACTGTCACCCACACTGTGATGCCTAGAACTGCACAGTCACCAGACCTGGTGGATTACAATGCTTTAAAAAATTTACACATTTTTTTTCTAAGTGTGTTTCCTTTTTAGCTTTCTGTTACAACTAAATCTTTGCTCCTCTAAATGAATTAATAAGGTGGCAATGAAAACAAAATAAACTAAACAGTTAAAACAACATCATTTCGTTTCTTACCCTCGTTTTCACAGCTGGTTTATTTCCGAGTAGAATTTCTGGGGTTGAATGATATAAATAATCTGTTCAACTCAAACTGTTTCTTGCTGATGGTCCTGCATTTTCTATGATGTGTGTGATTTTTCTTCTAAATGCTGTTACTGCAAATAAGTGACCATCTAGATGCAGAGTGGCACAATCTAAATGATCACTCTGCTCTATTATTACAAGCCTCTGCAATATCCAAAGCCAACATCATTTGCCTCCATTCAAACAACTGTGATTAATGATTCAGGGCTGTTTTGTAGCAAATTCAGTAACAATACGGATGTATTCATTGTCATCCTTGTTACTAAGCGTTTGAATGAGTTTTTGGGGGCCACGTGGGCGTGTCAGCCCTGAAAGATGCGGGGTAATTAGGGCAACAAGCTTACTTAACCTCCTTTTACTTGGCCTTATAATTAGTGGCCTGAAGCAATACTGTTACTCCATCCTTACAAAAACAATGTTTATTAAGAACAGTCCGAGGATATACATATTATGAATAATTCCTTTCATTAATTTGCCGACATCTCCGTTTGGAGCCCTGAAAATCAGAGTGATTAATTTATGAGCCTCGCAAGAATTTCCTCAATGCCTGCCTGTTGATTGCAGAGCTGGAGTTTATTTATTAGCTGTTCCAATGAGCTTGCAATTCAAGACACCCTGGCAATTCGTCAAATGTTTTGCATATCATCTTACACTTGTCAGTTTGTCTTCATGCTCTGTTGCAAACAGCGTTCTGATAGACTAGCCTTTATTTCTGCCCATGGAGAGGACATTTTCTGGGGTCATTTTGAGTAAAGAAATTCTTTCCGTTGCCACTTTTTGATAGGCTTATAAAGAAAATACAGTGTCAGGTTCGCAGCCAATTAGAGTGGGACATGGCCTACCACATATCGGAGTTAACGCAAAGGAGAGTCCTGCCTCTGGCGTTGAAAACGAGCCTCTGCTGCCCTCAGACAGAAATAAGTTGGGAAAGGGAAAGAGCAGCCTTCTCCGCTGTGAGGGGAGTGTTATGGGGCGAGTGATTAATTACGTCGGAGTGAAATACTTGTCCACCGCTTTGTGTATCCAATAAATTAGGGGCTCCTGAGACTTTTACGCACACAGGTGAAGTGTTTGATGCGCGCACGGGGAGCGCAGCGCACCATTTCTGCAGACGCGCTACTTTATAAGGATAAGCTGGACGTGAGCTGGGACTGTTCTACATTGACGAGCAAATTCTCTGTCCTAACCAAGCCCTTCTCTTTGGGTCGCCTTCATGTCGTTTTTCAAGACAGCGCCTATGAGAAATTCCAGAGGTAAAGTCCATATCAGACCACCAACCAGACACTGCTCTTGTGCTGGCAAAACGCCTGGCAGGGATTTCATCTGGCATCCCACGGAGCACACATTTGGGTGTCAGTGCAGCTATGGACAGCTGTCTGGGAGTCGTTTTTTTTTAGGTTTTGTTTGTAAATGAATAAGCTGTAGACTTGGAGTGTGTTTTCTGTTTAATGTGCAGCATCACACAGTTTGGCACATTTTTAATAACGATGTGCTGAGCAGAGAACTTAAGTTATGGATGTAAAATCACAAAAGGCAGTAACTTTAATATTATAGATTGTGATATAAATTAAGAGTTGAGATAAATGTGGAACAATAAATAGTTGTGTCAGTTGAGTTCAAACACAATGTGCAATATGGTGGCTGAACAGGCTGAACTACTGAAGTAAGTTTTTTAAATCTGATCTACATCTTCAGGTCTGTAAGTGCACCCCGATGGTTGGAAGACAGACGCTCCGGATGGACGGCGGTAATTGCTCCGGGGCGGTTGTGGATGACAGCCCAGCATCCAGTCCGAGCTCCAGCCCCAGTCCTGACGGTCGTCGTCGGGAGCTCCACCGGGCCAGGGTGCTGCAGACCGGCGGGCTCGGCGGCAGAGGTCGGCCGGCAGCAGCGAACGCAGCGCGGGAGAGGAGCCGGGTGCAGACGCTGAGAAACGCGTTCCTGGAACTCCAAAGGACTTTGCCGTCAGTGCCGCCTGACACCAAGCTGTCCAAACTCGACGTGTTGATACTGGCCACCACCTATATTGCCCATTTGACTCGAACACTACAAGAGGAAGGTACGGAGGAGGGAGAGAGCACAAAACAAACAGAGGCGTTACACTCACTGAAAGGTGAAGGCTACCTGCACCCAGTGAAGGTCAGTGCTAACAACAATAATAATTATAATTAGTGTTATTATTATTATGCTTGGATATGCCTGTCTTTTTGTTGTCAATTAAGTACTAATTAATTAATTATACAATTAAAAAAACAAGTGTGAAATTTCTGTGCGTAAAAGAAAAAATCTTTTAAACCACTGATCAGTTGTTCTTAGTTTATAGTTGATGTAAAAAAAATAAAAATAAAAATCAAAGCATGCAGCATCGTCATTGGAGGCCTATTTTTGAGCTTCATTTATTGACAAATTACATCTTTATTTTTTTCCCCCACAGAAATGGCCAATGCGATCCAGACTGTACGTCGGAGCAACCGGACAGTTCCTGAACACTTCAGGTCCTTCAGAGTCAGAGAACCAAGGCCCATCGTCGTCCACCTCCCAGTAACAGGCTTAAATCATTTGTAGGAAACGATTTCATATTTGCATGAGTTCATGCTTTACTTCTGGAGCAGCCTTATGATTGTAGAGCAATTCATCAATCTGACTTTTCTTCCACTAAAGCCCTATGCCAATAGGAACACATTGTAAATTAATATATTACGTGAATTTTATTGTACAAATTTTGAGAGAGCACACAATTATGTTTCTCTGTTGTTATTTTGGCTTATCCCGGTTGCATTGTGCAGATCCACACATGTCCCAGGTATGATATTTGCAGAAATTCCACGGGGTAGCCTGACGAGCCCGTCATGCTTGAGTGTGCACTTTCAGTTGAGACATTTGCACTAAATGCATGTGTGAATAACTTAACATCTGTCATGTGAAGTGGTCTGTCAGAGAGTCAACAATGGAGACTCTCCATCTCATGTTCCTTCTTATTTTTACATGCATGGTTGTAAATGTGTTTGTGAATAAATTACTTGACAATGAAAGAGGACAAGTCTCCCACGAGTTGAACCATGACAGAACATTTACAAATGTGTCCTTTTTCCAAACGCCAATTTGGAAAGATAAATAAATAAAATTAAAAAAAAAAAGGATAATAATTGAAACTCCACGTACAAGTTATTATTATTTTTTGTTATTACTATTATTAACTTATTATTGACGGTATTGTTTGGGGGGGACATTTAAAGCTGTTTTGTAATCACCGGGAATTTATACTTCCGTGACAGTAACATTTAGTTCTAGGAGGTCGATTGTTGCTTAAGAATTTGGTGTTAACAGGTCGCAACAAAAACTGTATTTGCCCCTGGCTGCTTAGGGACATTAATTTAGTTGACTGTGAAAGTCTAATGGGATAGACGGTGAAAAAGAGAGAGAAGAAAAATAAAATGTGTCAGTAAACAATAACCTATATTTATTTAAATGAAATATTAGAAAATAATTAATAAAATTAATTACCCATAAAAACACTGGAATTTATCATTTTAGTGGAAACATGTGTTGTATGATGATGCCTATATGTCTTTCGACATTTATTTGTCCTTCATTTATTTAATGTTGTTAGATTCATTCATGTGATTACACAATGTAACGTCTTAAATTATTGATAAAACCATCCGCAAATCCCAACCTTTTTTTTTAAAGACAACAAATGACAGTAGATGTAGATTCCAGCCAGCTTAAATAAATGTTTTAAGCAGTAAGCTAAAATAAATAAATAATCTTAAAATTTCCACCATTTTTTTGTCTCATTAAAAAATGTTCTTTGGAATAAAACACACACAAAAATGTATTTTTCTACTCTAAATATAAGCATCAAATAGACTGAGTTGGTTGCTGCTCTCATTGTAATCGATGCTTCGCTGTGCGCGCTTCGTGTGCTGCACTGCGCAGCTCTGCGGCGCAGAAACAGGAAGACGGAAGAGAGACTCTCCCTCTTTGCCCGGAGATGGTCGTGGAGAGCAGTCGTGTCCAGCAGCGCTTCCCAACTTTGACTTCTTCACGATTCGCTGCGCAGGTAATCTTTTGTGAATACGTTTTGTACATTTTCAGAGCTTAAAATGTTGCAGCATATTTCCAAATTGATTTGGAATTAACTCTTGAACAAGGTTATTCGTAATTAGCATGAAGCTAGTTAGCATGTCGGCCACGTGGGTGGACGGAGCGCAGTGCAGGCTACAGTTGTGTCCGATTGCAGGGTTGTTCATCATGGTCCAGTAGTAAGTGTGCATTATTTGTACATGTATATTAAAACTAGTAAAGATAGTATGTTATGTTGAGGACTGCATATCGACATTTGTCCAATTAAGTCATGACGCCTAGCCTTGTAAGTACACGTGGATTAGAATGGAAAATCCTGCAGATTTTTCTATGAACAAACTATAATTGTTTAATTATTACATATAATCACGAGTCATATTTCATATTTTGCGTATGCACCCCATATGTAACTTCAGAAAACTACTATATCTGCTGAAAACTAGTTTCGATGTCTCAGTAATGACATGTTTCATCCCCGAAGTAAAGCAATAAATCATCCTTTAAGACAGTTCAAAGGAGGAAAAACGCCCTCAGTGTCATTCAGCTTCTTGCAGCACTGTCCATAGCCAGTTTTGTCCAGGGGTCAGCAGAAGAGCTGCTGGTCAGGGAATTGCCCTCTCCCATAATTTCACTGGGGAAAGTCATCATGGCCCCCACTGAGGACGTGGGGTCATGGCAGAGGTCGTGACCTGCTGTTGAACCCTTCTTCAGACCTGCGATGTTAGCCATACTCCCAAGCTGTGTTACACTGTACCCTCTGACCTTCTGGTGATCAGTCATCGGTGCTCACTATATTGGCTTATCCTTCAGTAGGTTTTATTCATCCCCGCTGAAAATCAATATCGCATCACTCCTGGGAGTAATTAGTTATAAGGTTTGAAAAAGTTACAGTGACAGACGTGCAGTGATCTGGTGAGGTAGGGAAGGAAGGTTAATGATAGGCAATGTGTTAACTTTAAAATATGTGGCTTTTGTCTTTTGTAGCAGTGGTGAAGAAGATGTCCAAGTCAAACTATGGCTGGTACACCTGATAAGGTAATACAGTAAAAAGTTTTATATCACTATGTGTAATACAATTTAAAGAAGTTCAGAAAAGGCCAAATGCTGATTACTCAATGATCCTCCTTTTTCCAGATGCCGTGCCACCACTGCAAACTGCAGATGACCAAATGTCTTCACTGTGTGGACCTTCAAGGTGAGTACCGCAGTATTTCTCACTTTTTGTTTTTTAACTTCAATAGTCTGGTTCTGCTGCTGGAATAGTGATGAGTTCGCTTTTTTGCCGTTTACCCATCAGACAATAAGATGGTGAAACTGTGACTAACTGAATGGCCAGCGTAACATGAAGAAATAATTAAATTACAACAGAATATGTGATGCAAATGTGCTTTTTTCCTCTTGAAGTTCATCTCAGTTCTTTGTTTTTTTTCCCCTCCTCAGCTGCTTAAACTTGTGGTGACCAGAGAGCCACCAGACATGTAAACCTTTGTCTGCTGCTCTGATGAGGTGAGTGACGTTACCACAGTATTTCTTTTTGAGGCTGTTGTCCGGTTGCCCACCAAACACAGCAGGTGGTGAGACTGAGTGACCCGAGTAGCAGACAAAAATAATAGTTTTGTTAAGTTTGGTTGTGTAAACCACAAAAGGATTTTTGTAACATTTCTGTGGTAGGTATTGGACAACTATTCCAAAGTAGTTAAAAAATGCTATGCCCGACCTTAGTTTTTAAACTCATTCTTACAGTGTGGATAATTTTCTAAACTTTGAGCAGTGGCATCTCTTGCAGCTGGAATAATGATGAGTTCACCTTTTCGCCGTTTACCCATCAGACTATAGAGTGGTGAAACTGTGACTAACTGAATTACCGGCTGCAACTGTTCAACCTAGTCTGCTCTACTGCCTCAGTGATTTTATTTACTCTAACACAGGTTTCAAATGTAGAAGGAAAGTTGTCAAACTGCTATTGTTACAGATGGTGTAAAATACACTTTCCTTGTTCTACAGGTAGGCCGCCGCGGCAGCAGTTGCAGAGCTACATCAATGTTGACTTCATGTCTTCCCCAGTAAGTAAAGCCAGTGGTCCACTAATGTATTCAGTGTTTTGCTTTCCACTTGGCCCGTCCTCGTTTTAAGCTGTAATGATGAGTTCACTTTTCGCCGTTTACCCATCAGACCAAAATGGGCTGCTGAGAATGTGACTAACTGAACTAAAATCCTCTGTTTTTAAAATCCATATGAATGACTTCTTTTCACTGGAACTGATTATATATTGTGTGTTTATGTATTATCAAGGTTATGAAGTCAGTTGAATGATCCAGCGGTACTCGGGGAGGCCCGTTTTGAAAGGTAAATACCCAAACCTAACCCCTGTCAGCTTGTCCTACATTTTCTGTTGCATCAATATTGAGGTCAGGTTTTACCAGTTTACATGTCGTAATAATTTCAGTGCTCACGTTCTCTGACTGCATTACCTTTTTGTAATAAAAAAAATGTCTGCCTTAAGCCTTTTGTTTGAATGTGTTTTTTCTTTTACTTAGACCAATCTCAGGAATCTGAATTATCTTTCAGTGTTTTTCTTTTATTTTGGTTCAAAGCATCATTAATAAAACTTGTCTGCAAGAAGTTTGAGATATTCCTCTCACATACTGCATTCAGATTTTGGCTAACTCTTGCGCAACCCCCTCAATTATCACTCAGTCAAGTTAAATATGTATTTGTATGGTTGTATTGATTTTATAGGACATTTAAATACGATATGAAACAGTCGTGTCATCTTGTGCTGTTTACCTGTATTTTTGAACCTCCATAGAAGTCTTACTCCTCTGCAATGTATGTGTCTGCTCCAGGTGCATAGGTGTAGATGAAGCGCAAGATATTCTGGTGGAGCTCATCAAGCGTTGCGTCTCTCCTGTGCAAACCATCCACGTCTCCCAGGTCACAAGGAAACACTGCGTCGGGTGGAATAATGAGAGCAGAGGCCCCTGTAGGAAGAGACCAGCATCCTGTGAAGAAAGCACTCTTGAACCTGTTAGCCTATCTAGTGTTCATTCGTAGCAAATACACAGGAACAAGATACAAATGTACAATAAAGAAATGGTAAAGCTGATGCTTTGTAGTATTGACTTGGGTGATTTGTATGAATTGATAAACACAATGCTCCAATAGACAGGACAATCATGTAAGAAAAGTGTTCAGTTAATCCTGTATGCAAGTACACTTGTTCAAAACAACATATGGTGTTTATTTGGTTCCAAATATGTAGTTATTGGGATATAAAGGTGTCCTAATTTAAAAAAAAAACAAAAGCCTACCATGTTTGAGAGTGACTGAGTTTTCACAAAGGAGTACAGCAATCACAGCGTCTTCTTCCAGTACACAAGTTCTGAGACATAACTTGCAGTGAGCCTCAGCCAAGGAGATCCTGTGACAAAATACCATAAAAAAAGTCTAGTGTGAGTCACTGCATGTGTACTCAGTGTTTTATTTTTTTTAAATTTTATTTATTGCTGTACAAGAAGTAATCTGTACAAGTGTATAATTTAGCATGGAAATGGATAAATCAAAACGGATACAGACTGTAAATGTTTCTAGATTTAGAGCTTAATGTGACTTGTCCTGTCCTGCCGTCTTACTGAGGACGGATTTATTTTCATAGTTTTAGTTCCACATAAAATATGTCACCACAGTAAGAAAGATTTGTAAACATTTGTCATACATAAATGAAAAATAGTAGTCAGAGCAAGGACCGAGGCAGTGTGTGCCATCTAGTGGATGACAATGACATTACATCGGACTGACTGGTACAACATGCAGTCAGTGGTTGTGGTGCAGAGAGTGAACATGCATTACTAACGCAGCAGATTTTTCAGTAGGGCACTTACAGTAGTTTGATCGAGGCCACTGACATGTTGACACTCTGACTCTGTGTTCGGACTCTACGGCTTGCCATGTAGTAACCGTGGATTATTTTCTCTGCTACAGGGCTGAGCTCCACTTGCAAACTCTGTGCATGGGCTATGAGCTGAAAGACAGAATTAAAAACAGTAATTGTCAAGAGAGTGAGTTTCAACAACAATAATAAAAAAAAAAATCTATGGTAACAGAACATGATTGTTAACCTCCTGGTATTCTTGAGAAGAAAACTCCCAGCTGGATGAGTACTGGGGTTTTCCAGGCTGTACTGCCCGCTGGAGGGTGTGAACGGTCTGCGCAAGCACGGCCTCCTCTCCCACTCTGTCCCTACACTGAATGACGAGGCCAAAGGCGTCTGCCAGCTGGAGGGGTAAGGAACCCATTTCCTGCTCACAAATAAAGAGATGGGTATCAGCAACAACTTCATAAAAATGACCATGACAGTCATCAAGTAACCTGGGATCGAAAACATCTCTGGAAACTCTGTTTGATGGGTTACAGTTTATTGTGTACCTTTTCCCTATAGAAGAAGAAAACAAAGCGCTGGTTATTCTCAAGGGCTCTCCTGTGAAGTAATGTTGTTTGGGCAGGGCACTTCCTTCAAGAAAACTAAATTGTCTCAAGTTCCTGTTTTGCCTCTACTACCTACAAACAACATCTGAGTTGAATAAAACCTGACTTTTTTTTCAAACTCAATGTATTGTACAGCATAAGCTCAAGCTCCCCGACAACAAGGCACTATATTTTCCAGTAAATTCTAATTTTAGACCTGGTAGTGCACACTGATACAATGGTAAGACAACATCATGTTATAATTGGACTCACTGCTGTTCCCAGTACAGCACAGTCTGTCCTCCCAGAGCGGCGGGAGATGTCTGTGAGGGCCCAGAAGCTGCACTGGACTGGAAAGGAAAGCTGCTGGTCAGCATCTTCACCGTACTTCTTTCCAGGGATGAATACTGACACTGTGTGGCTCTCCAAAACTGAGAAAAAATATGTCAATTATTGTATTTGGCAGAAATCATCTTTTATTTATTATATTGACCACTTTGGCGCTATACCTGACTGAATGGAATCCAACCGGTCCTTCTTGTAACAGCCAAGATCTCCCAACATGCAAATGCCCCCAGTGGCTAAGAGGGCAGAACCAGCATGAATATTAGCAGTGCCTGCTCCGTGTTCGTCCCTGGACAAGGACGCAAACAGCTCCCCTGAGGCTTGATGCCTGACACCGCGACAGGCCAAACTCAAGCTGTACGTCATTAGTCTAGCACAAAGAAAAAGTCTGAGGGTAATGAGGGGGGTTACATTTTAAGTTCAGTATCCAGTGGGTTCATTTAGGATGTGACAAATTCAGCACTTCAGATCATTTTCCGTTCTTTTACCTGTCCAGTATGAGAGTGTCAGTGGTGGCAACTAGGAGATCCAAGCTGTAAAATGTTTCTTTTGCATCTCTTCGAGTTTGAACCAAGCTGAGCAACAAGCTCAGCTTCAGTGTGTTGTACAAGCCTGGAGGAGCCACGTCCAACCCGAAGCAGTGAGCTACAATGGCAGAGAACCTCCAGGGAGAACAAGCAGTGGCCTTCAACAGCTCCTGGAAGCTGCCACTGACTTTATGACAATCTGTAGGTAGGGATGTGAAACATGATAAATGTTGGCCACAAAACACAATTCAAATACATAAAATGTGAAGACTCTTATCAGCTGTCAGTGTGTATAACGACGGGTTTCCGTAGTTTTGGATCAGGATTTAATATGAGATTATATTTTCTGCCTTACACTCTGGCTCCCACAGTTGGACGCTATTTGCCTCTACACTCCAGGTAACGTTGGGCCACTGGTGCACATGCGCAGGAATGCCCAGCACCCTGTAGAATCGACCGATTCTCATCGAGTTACACAGCTCATCTGCGTGAGTAAGGGGAAACAAAGCAACACTCAAAGGGGTTGTTCTCTGCTGCCTGGTGATTATTGAACATGCATGCCACCTACAAACCACTGCCAAGAGAAACAGAGTGAGGCCTTCAGAACAAAGATTTCACTGTGTGCGAATTGCACAGCCAGCTAATGAGTGTTCCTTGCACTTATTAACATATATGTTTAGTAACGGGAACCCACTGTATTGAATTCCTCCACAGGACTGGGTCAACAGAATATGTTAATCCTGTTGCGGAGATTTGCTAAGCTCTCGAGGGTACCGGCGGGACAATGTTATTCAAGGGGACAGAAACACTTAATATCCCACTATGAGGCACTGTGCGCAGCTGGCTGCACAAAAATCTATTTATTTGAACTCTCCCCCACTAAGTTTGTGTTCCAAAGTGAGCCTCATTTAGAAAGTCATTCAGAATTAATGGCAAACCTCAATGCATCTGACTGTAAATATAAACTACTATAACCACATTATTCAGGACTGGGAGTGAGTATAATGGAGGAGAATCTGATTTTACAAACAAATAATACATTTTACAGTTTGAGGACATAAATCTACACGATGCCCTTTAAGTCTTTAGCTTGGACATGAAAACCTAGCCTTTAAACATTTATACCCAAGCAAAATAGTGCTCACATGGCAGCAACACAACAGTCTCTCCAAATCCCAATGTCACGGATCTGCATTTTCAGCTGACATGCAGTATGCTGTCAAACGTCTTATTCTGTCCCAGGGGATTCACTGCTAACCCCCTAACAGTAAAAGTAAGCTTTAAATGACTTGACGCTGAATACAGGTTGAAGGAATCAAATCACGGCATATACTCTATGGTTACTAAAAAGATCTCAGAGACAGTATAATGTAACAGGAATGATTAATTGTAGTCCATCAGAGGAAGATAAACTGATTATTTGCTGTTTAATTAAGAAGTTTTATAGTGAAGGATTCATTCCTGTGTTAGGCAGCTGTTCTCTGGATTAAAAAGAAGATGCCAAGAAGCACAAAGTCCTTTTTGAAGCAGATCAGAGGTGAATTTTATGAAGGAGCAGTCTCACTCTGTACTGTTTATGTTATGATTTTGTATTCTTTGTTTTAAGATCGGGTTACTCTGATGTGAACATTTAGAATTGTGTTTTCTGCTCTCTGCTGTTATTAGGGTCCGAGCACTCCAGTGCAAGGACCCTATTGTAACCGTTGTGATTATTATTTATTATTTATTGTTATTTATTATTATTTTACCGACTTTTGAAACGCGATTTTGAGGGCCTAAACA